>NC_081446.1:14427502-14444200 GCF_007210705.1 Tigriopus californicus
CATTATACCAGCTGAAGAAAAAAAGCTTTTTTTTAGGTTTTGCAGCTTGTGGATAACTCCAAAAGAGCTTTGTGCTTGTTTGATAAGGGGGGGGGACTTAAATACAATCGAGTGCAGCTACCCTCGAACATTTTATCGTCTTGGTTTTTGTTAGTCTATGTAGCCACGTCGAATGTTTGTGTCACACTTGTCCAAAATGAATCACGTTTAGATAATCAAATGTGCTTTGGTTTTCTGGCATTTTTTTTAACTTTCTCTAAGAAAAGCAAATAAATGCTCGGAGATGGACTCCACGTTCTTTTGTTTCAGATCAATGCCAAAGAGTTTGATGATTGTATCATCGGCACACATGATTTAGTTTTGAAGGATGCTAAAGATTTACAAACTTGTGAACATGAATTGGAAATAAAATTTATTTTTTTGACCTGTCTGGAATGACAGCAACATAGGGGTGAGCATGACTTTCCACAGTTTCTGATCATTGGGAAAGTATCGAAATCCTACGTTTCTTAAGAAAAAACCTGAATGAGCTCTGATCCTTGTCTTTGTTTTGTTGGTGCCTGATAAGTCAAAACTTTAGATTTTCCTCACGCCCACTTATGATGCAAAATTGAGAATGTACATTGTCAGAGTAGATCCAAGAAAAAATTATTGAAAACCATCGGTATTCAAAGCTGTCATCCTATCTCCAGTTTTCGAAGTTCCTCTTGCAGAGACGGAAAATGCCAGCACAAGACTTTCCCCTCGTTCCAGGCTTTGGATATCTGGCCATATTATGCTGATATGGAGACCAACTATTTTTCGATATTGGATCTCACATACAGAGACGTGGTTTGATAATGCAAATGACTCCTCGGACAAGACAAAACCAAACGAAAACTTATTGGCCCGGGTGAATCAGAACCACGGAAATGTGTGCTCTCTTTATGATTTGAAAGACCTACCTACATGTGGACAAGTAAATACTTACCGTTATTGCTGTTGGTCAATTGGTATATGAAAAATTATAGGAGCTTCAAAAAGGGAGATGGTTGTAGCACAGTTGATTAATGCGTGACCGAGTTGGACTCGAGTTCAAAGGTTCGATCCCAGGTCTCCCGCCCACCCAAATCTAAACCCTGCTCATGTAGCGGATATTCGCCTCGAATGGAGACCCTCAAACCCCAAAAATGGGCCCCCAATCACCAAAGATGTCATGAAAAACTCTACTTACAATCACATGAATAGATGCACCGGGTGACAGAAATGTCTCTGGACACTGTCTCAAGATCGTTGTTATTTGGCACCAGAAAATACGCTGGTTTCTAATTGGACGATTTTTATTTTAGAAACGATGTCAATGAGTATTTGGGTGAAAACACAAGAGTGGTGCGAGGAAAATCTTTCCTCGTTCTTGAGTAAGGAAATGTGGCACCACCCCTCCTCGCCAGATTTGAACCCACTGTACAAAGTACTTTGCCATCTAGTCAAATCTGGAGAGAAGACTGAGGGGAACAGTTTTTAAGAGTCTTCCCGATCTCAAGGCAGTCCTACTATTAACAGCTTGGGCAAATTTACCCGAGACAAAGGTCCGTGCCTGCTGCAAGAGTGCTCGTCGACGTTTTCGGATCGTAGTAAAAAAGCGAGGAGGAAATGTGGAGTGACATATTAATAAAAGAATTGAATGATAATGTTTAATTACTTTATGTTTATACCCTTACTCCGCAACATGCTTCGTTAGGCCTAAAAAAAGCAAGTTACAGAGTCCGCTTTCTTTCCTCTCACCCGGTATATATCCAATGAGTCTTGCATCTCGCAAAGAAGAGTTTAAAAAATGGTTGCCTTAACCCAGGTTTGAATGACATATCAGCAGATATGTATGGTTTCTTTGTCATTTCGGTTAACAAAGTTTTGTATGTTCTCACCGTTCTGGCTTCAGGTGTGCAAAAATTCAGGTGTGGAAATTTTACGGTGCTCATGATTGCTATTTTTAGCAAATAAAATGATGATTGGAGGATTTCCCCGCAACTCCCACTCGAGCCTCCGTCAATCGACGTTTCTTCACCGAGACCTTTGTCCCCGACAAACTTGACGGCTTTAACATTTAATCACTCGTACTTTCGAGGCGTCATAGTTGTTTGCCGAGGGATTAAATTATAATTCCAATTCATTTAATCATTAAAAGAATAGCTCATGCAATATTACAACTTAATTCGCAGTTACAATTTTACTCATTGACATGATTAAAAAAATGCTGTTTAGCCTAAAAAACTCAACTTTCCTAGATTCTCTTTTCTAATCTAACAAAAGACTTTTTGAAAACTTAGAAAAGTGTTTTTTTCTGTCTCTTGTATTTTTCGTACCTCTACTGCATTAAAAAGCACCCCATTGACCCCCCCCCCCAAAAATTGTGCTGATCTCATCAGACAAGTGCTACCGAAAAGAGTCAATATACTGTACTTCAGGAACCTCTAAACACCTGGTTCATCAAATATTATCAGGGAACGCAATAAAGCACGATTAAGATGATAGGAAGAGATGATAACACGGTTGTAGTTTAGTATTACCGAATTTCGAGCTCACAAAATCATGAGAAAAGTGTTTTGATTTGATACAAAATCTGCAGTAGTGGTTCAAAATGCATAACCTCCGAAGATATACGTATGTGTTTGAAACGATGCTGTTTAGAGCCATTAACGCATATGCTTTTGTCTATTAATGAGTTATTATTTCTTTTTTATTTTCCTTTTATAACTTACCACTGGGAATGGAATTCCAAGCCCCTAGAGATGAAAATCCTTTATTTCTTATTCTGCTTTATGTCATAATATGTGATCTACCGACGACTTAGAGATGGCCAATCTGGTTAGTCCTTGAATGTCAGGTTGATCAGAAATGTTTTTAAATTTTTTATCCAAGTCTGACGCTACCGGATCAACAATACCTATGCATTCCTTGCGAATTCTAAAAGGAAGCAAATTTAAGAATAAAGGATCCCGAGAAACAGGAGAGGTAGACTTACATTTTTCGAACTAGCCTGAATTCTCGGGGGCTTGAAGGTGCTCTCAAAATGCACATTAAGCTTCGGCTGTCACTAGAATTGACCCCAAATTCTGGGTTGGGACAAAGCTCATAGATGCTTCTTGAAAACGTCGAGTATCAGATACCTTTCGTACCTTCTCTGAACACTGTACGAGAGCTCTCTCATTCCTGTGATGTTCCTAGTGAAACATATTTGGACTTGTTCGACTTTACGACTGAATTGATGGGAGCCCAAACTGGCAAAGTATATTCAAGATGTGGCTAAATATAACGAATGCAATTCAAATTTCAATAAACAAAGCTTCCAACTGAGTAAGTAAAGTGTTGACGGCTATATATCGGGTTCAATAATGAATATGTTCCAATTTTAGAGAATTTTGATCTTCATGGGGTGTCAAATTTCTTGTTAAAAAAACAGCACAGCAATTACTTCAATCAGTTATACCTTTTTTATTGTTTATTTTGTTTGTTACGAAGTCAGCTGGCAGCTCTCTCGCTCTCCCATCTGAATGATAGGTGTCCCAATTGAGGGATATCCCGCTTTGTCGTCACAGCCAACATGAGTTATTACTTCACCCTTGGGAATGACCGCAGGTGCGCCCATTTAAGGAGTTAAGGCAGCAAATCGAGCTGTAATCTAAATACCGCAGAAAAGCTTAATCTTGGCAAGGCCAGGATCGAACCAGGATTCGCCAATTGGACAGCGGATGTTCTACCAATACGGTACCCCAGCAAGCCAACCTACCTTATTGATAAATGTAAAGATTGAAATGTGTAACCTCATGAGAGGAGAAGACTAATAACGACGGAATTAGGTGTAGAGGCATTGCAACTAACTTTATTTGTTTTCGCACACAGAGGTACTTTTAGGGTTTGGCTAACACAGTAGCACTACTAATTGATCTTGATGCTATAAGTAAGAAAAACTACCAAAAAATAATAGATTTCATTGGAGGGACGAAAAGGAAATTGCAAGTCTTCCAACTAGACAGTTTCAAAACTTTGTTATTAAAACGATCGATTTAGGACGGGAAAACGTTGGGATAACGACGTTTAATGACTTGATTCGGAATTAGAAGCTTCACTGCAGATGTTGACAACATCATTTACGTGCGGGTTAGAACATACAACACTTGACAAATTCTGTTGGGACGAGGTAGGTACTTGGATGTAGTTAGCGTGTTATTGTGATGTTCCAATTACGCACGTCACAGACCGACGATGAACACCGTAAAATGGGTTTGATTTTTAAACCAATTGAGGGCTAGTTACTCCACAATCTGGATCATTCAAGTCGGTGTCTTGGAATCGATTACCTTCGGCCTGAAAATGAAAGCAAAGCATTTAAAGTTCAGTGTCTTAAATCATTCAAATCGGCATTAAAACTTTTTTATGTGACACGTTTTAGGTTCATGTACAATACGTAATTTCATAAGTATGCGGTTAAATCCGGTGTACGTTGGTACATGGGGAAGGGGACATTTTGATTTACCGTGGAATAGGCTTTGATAGGGGATCGAATGTTGATCTTAGTGCTATTTGTTAAACAATCATACATTTGCCTTTTTCAAGAGTTCTCTTTTTGTATATGATTTCCTGGTTATCAACAATTGCACACGGAAGACATAAAAAGAAACCTTATAGTCTTTTAAAGAGGTCTCTTTAAAATCAAGACTCCACAATAGTAGCAAAAGCACAATTTTGGTATACATTCGTAAACATAAATCAATTTGTACGTTTTTCGGAATAAATCTTCTTTTCTCTCAATACCAACAAAGGAGCATCGAAGCGATTATCCGAAGCTGGTGAAAGCTATATCACACTAATCCAAAAATATGCACTATCCTAGCAAGGTTGTCCAGGGTTAGTTCGAGACTTATGTGCAGTCCTGGCTCCCCCATATATGCTCCCTTCTTCATTGGTGGATTAGGTTGGATCTGGGCATTTTGCGGAATGCAGCAACGTTAATTTGATTTCATCTAGCTGGTAACAGAGCCACAGTGGGGACAATGCCTTAACAAGTTTCGGCGGATATACCCAAGCACAACTAGGAAATTTCGTGACTTGCAAAATCATAATTGTTTTTAGTAACGTTATGAAGCATTTAGAGCTTTTTTTAAATTGTACCAAAAAAAGTATTTCAAAAAAAAAAAAAAATCCCGGGGCATTTGTAATCAGGTGAAACGGAGGCCATTTGGAGCTAAAACTGATCGAAACAGAACGTGTGACCCCTTAAATCTTATTAGCGGTTTAAAACGTTGGAATACGAACTGTGAACAGGTTACCAGGCGAAATCGGTCTGCATAAGATTAGAGCAAATTTGAGTCCCTTTTCACAAGAAATCAATAAAATAGAACATTAAAATCATTGCATTTTAACTCATGTGACTCTTATAGCAAGTAATTGTAAAATGGTTCGTTCTCAAGTCATTACGTTAAATGCTTATGTTGCTAAGCAGGAGCACGCCGAAGAATCAAATTACCGTAGACAGACCTTTGACTACCTCTCCTCACTTCCTTAAGGCAGATTTCGAGCCCAAGGCTTGGTTATAAAGTTAACCCATTTGGCCAGATCTCTTGACAGTAGTACATGCTAGTTTTGAATCAGATGAATGGTTGTTCTTCTAGTTGCTAGTCCATATCTCTAGCATGAAGAGGGTTGTGAAGGCTTATATTAGTAGATCCAATCTTACCAGATCAGCAACAGACAATCACTCGAGTATGGAATAAAGATCAATAATAAGTTTGCTCTCTGGATACTGTGCCTCCCAAACATAACAAAGCCTGTGATACATCATATCGTAATTTTTAACCACCGTGAGAGCGAATGGATCTGGTGTTGCGTGGTCAAAAAAGATGTCATTACTTTCCTGGATTTCGACGACGCAAACATGAAACGTGAGATTACATGGGACCAACGCTAATTAGAGTTTTGAACCCTCGACAATGTACTAAAGGCATGAGTGAGTTTATTTTATTCATTTGTTGACACGTACTTAGTCCAAGTTATGGGACAGCTGATAACAAAAACGAACACATATGAAAGTCTCTAACTATGCAAAAGCGAATTTTTCCAAGGAAAGAAGAATGGAAAGAAAATGTAAGAGCCTAGTTTCATTCAAATGTGTTAATGGTCCATGCGACGATCTGAGGGTAGCTCTCACACACTTTCAATAAACCCTAAAGGAATCGAGATCGATGATCAACCCACTATCACACTTAGATTGATCTCCATTACATCCAATGAATCGGATAGCAAACCCATCGGAAATAATCTCATGGATGGAGACCTGTAATAGGAGGATTGGACATGGCAATTGGCGAAACTAGGCCACTTTGTGACAACAATATTTCAGTTCCCCAACACATTACAAGGGATGCTACCATACGAAATGGAAAAGCGATGAAAAATAATATATTTTTTTTTGATAAAATCTTAGGCTATGTTGCTTTGAATGACAGTTTCGAAAGTTTCTGGTTTATGTAGAAAATAGTCTAGAGTTTTAGGAAAAGGTAATAAGAAACATTATAAAAAGTGTGCAGTTTGTCCTCAAATAACAGAACCTTCCTGCCTGTTTCCATTTATGCATTTGTCTAAGAACTTTGACAAAAAGTAAAACCGTCCTAGCTCCACTGATGTCCACTCCTCTAGTTAAATGTCTCTCTGTCTCATCAGACGTATTAAGTTGCCGATATTCATACAACAATAGGTCAAAAGTCCTGCAGATTTTGGGAGCATTGTTCGGATTATGTTGCTGAAAATATGTCGTCTTTAGTTGTCAAAAGTGAATTAGATGCAAAGGAACATTATTTCAAGTCTAGACTGCTTTTGCTCGCTTTCATTCGGTCCATGGTCATGTGCTGTGCGAGGACGAATCTGGCCTGAGAATGCATTGACGTAATGCAGCAGAATGGATGATATAATAATTCATATGACGGGGACAATACAATGAGGAAAAAATGTTCTTTTTGTCTCTTACCCTTGACAGATTATCCGTCAATCAAACTTATGTTCCGAATAGGTAATGCCCTACTTTGTCGACTAGCCTTCAGCACTATACAGACAATTTATTCTATTCCGTGAAGAAAGTTACTTGTACTTACGTTAGTGGCAGAAACGAAAAGTAGAAACCTTTCGCTGTTGAGACCGCTGTAAATTGCTGTTCAGCCTTGTATCCAATTCCCCAACGGAGTTTGTAACCATGATCCTCATTTGTGCAGGATTTGATATGTCTTTTTTCGGACTTCCTACCCCATCAGTTAAAAATGAAATGTTTCATGTCACATTTAGATTTGTATTACAATGATATTTGATCCACCAACGAATTAGAGTTGGCGGATCTGCCTAGTCCTTGAATGTCTCACCTCAAATTCTTACCTAACCCTATTCTGATTGGAAACTGCGAATGCATGATGAAATATTAGAGCAGTCATTTCTTGTTGTGGGACTTTCTTTGTCGCAAAACCCAAAAAGAAATCCAATCATGGGCTAATGATGAATTGTCGTATTCATTTAAAAAAACAAAACATCACATTTACAAATCAACATCATTAAATCTTTGAGCATCTGCTAATGAATCATGACTGATAACCGAGAGGTCCGTGAAATAAGTTATAGAAAATGATTTGTTCCTCTATTTACGATTCATTTCCCCCAAAGAAATTTGTACAATAATCTGTTCTCTGATTTTCAGATTGCTTGTATTTATAAGCCTTAGGTGAACTGTATTCACTTAGGTACATTGACAAATGATACTTCGAACCTCAAATTACGAAGAATTCCTGGATTCTCAATCTCATTCACTGAAATCATGTGCACCTCATAAGCCCCCCCAAAATACTTCCAATTCTTCAAACAGTAAATATGTACAAGACTTCGTGACCCTAAAATATTGCTAAAGACCAATGATGGACAACGGACAGATTTGTCGTCATGTTTCCAAATCAATGCCAAGAAACCAGAGAAACCATTTAGTACTCACACTTCTTGGCCGAAGAGACTTCATTTCCACACATTCCAGGATTTCGACCGTTTCATCCAAGTCGGTTTCTCCGACTTTATTCCAACTCTGTGACCGAATGCTGAATGCTGACGCCCCCGAACTTCTCTGCAGTAAGATCAATGGTTGGTTCTGACCACCATCTGGTCCCGATTTCGCCCCATTGAGCAAAGCCAGGTTATTTTGACCCAATAGCTGGGACACATTGGTGGTTTGATGCCTTCGTAAACTGTCCGACGAGAGCGTGTGATCGTGTGTCAAGCACAGCTTGTGGAAGAACATTTTGAAGTGGGTTGAGCACGTGCAATAAACGAAAATATTGCACGACGAATTGGTCAGGATCAGCAGATTGGAAGTAGCCTCCAAACAGACCAAATGGATTGGAGGGAGATAGGATTTGTGACTATCCATACACGCCGAGGTGATGGGAGCCTCAATCACTGCTCGGACAGCCAAGTAGATCCGCAGAGAGTGAGACAGGATGAACAATGAGCACAGGGTGACAAAAACCACGGCCAAATTGAGCTCGCCGTGATTATTGGAGTTGTGCACGTTGATACGGGCCTTGAGAATACCGCTGGAAAAAGAAGGGTTCATTGTGTTTCGTTTGTAATCATAAGTTCCTACCATATGGTGAGCGATTGCTAGACGAGAAGCACAAAAAAAAACTTTCAAATGCCATCGAAGAACAAAGCTGCTTCAGTTGAGATGAGGCTGTTTCCTAAGTAATTGGAAAACTTGATTGTTCAAGTTCAAAGCCGCTTTTTCAAAAAGCCGTCCTAAAGTAGTTGATTTAGTCCACAGAAGGAATCAAAAAGGCTTGCACAAGTTAATCATGGTCCAATGAGAGCTGCATTTGGTACGAACGGTATCAGATACTGTCTGCTTTCAAAAGCATCCATGAGATTTATCTCACCGTGGTCTTGAGGTCAATGTTCTTCAGACTGAATTTTCGTTTTGCAAGCACCTTCAAGTGCTCAAGAATTGAGGCTAGTTAAAAATAATGAAGTGTCTCTTTCTCTGGCCTTCTGGTGGCTTAGTTTGCTACCGTCTAATATTCGTAAGGAATACGTATAAATTGTTGATCCCGCACCAAGTTTTAAGTCAGATCCAGAAATGTTTTGACCCAAATTTGAGACGTGCCAACTCTAACTCGATGGTGGATCAAGCCCATATATATAGATACGAATAGAGATTTAAATTGGGATTTTTGATTTTCCATCTTGAAGTGCAGCAGATAATATTCCTAGTAGCGGAAAGGAAATCCGAAAATGGGTATTCCCCGTACCCAAAATAGGTTAAGGAAATGATTGATTGATCCAAGGTCAAACTAAGACCAGGTTTTGAACCATCTAGCATTGATCCATGGATTTTTTGTTCGATATTACGGTACATAGATGTGGAATGATAGTGTGCCATGTACTTTGTACGATAGACATTTTGGTCACTTATTTTTCCTTTAATCGAAATTTGAAGTTTACATTGACAAGGACGTGAGGGAAATTGCTCGGTAAAGTTGCCTCTGCGCTCTTTTCACATGTTCCAAACACTTGTTATTATATCACTATTTTCATCTCCGAATCGACCCAGTTCCAAAATCTGAGCTCGAAATCCACAGTCCGCTTCAAAGTGTTCCAAATGAGTTCAATCAAAGACGAGCGACGAGAGACTCACTTCATCAATACAGGCTGCAAAGTCCTATCTGAGTCACGCTATCCTTGGATCTTCCTTCCTTCCTCTTGTCTTCGTTTGTGAAGTTTGAAAAGAAGATGGGCTTAAGAATCCCGTATTCACTCCCTCAATCAAGGCTCGGTCTTACTTGGAGCTGCTCAGGAAATTTGATTAAATGACTCAAGGGCCAGTACCATCATTTCGCTGGGGCCACAAGATTCTTTCTAATCCTACGTCTGCGTGATGTGAGAGCTGAAGTTCTTCCAAAAGCAATTCGTCAGGTGAGTTTACTTTTTGTTGTTTGATGTAAAGTGGAGTGCAATTGAAACGGCCGTAGAATACAGAGATGCGTCTTACTTCAGGGAGGTTTCAGCATCGTCAGAGGTCAGTAAAACGAAATTTGTTATATTCATTTGAAATCATTGAAATAGGGTGCATCTATTGGATTTCAAGGCAGCAGAATTGAAAACATTTTTATTGACTTGGGTATTAATATACGTAGAGTAAGGAACAAATATTTGGTATAAATCAGTATGAATTGTTTGATTGTTGGGATAGAATAACTTGTGAGACTTTTTGGGATTCAACAATGGTTGAGCTTATTTTTTGATCAATGGGAAAATAATGTATTTTAAGGAGGTGACATTGAAGGTCGAAAAATAACAATTCTGAAAGGACATCTCTGAAATGATTAGTGGTAACGCAATATTCGTGAGTAAAAGAGGCAAAAACAGTGTTTAGAGTGCTATTTGAGTTTTGATGAAAATATCCAGGCACACGTTAGCCTTTTTATAGTTCAAAAACTCATAAGAAACATTTTTCATATTTTTTGAATTTATGTGATTCTTGCTCAGACAAAAGAATTTCAAACCAGAAAACATCCATAAGCCAATATAAAAAAACGATACTATTTGATGGAAATTATGAGCACACTTACTTAGCACTTCAATTGAAATTAGCATATTTTCTGTTCAGTTCAACCACTCCTGAGTTATATGGAAATTAGCGATCATGTTTTCATGTGTTATAACTCCAAAATCCCCCGGTTATATCTTGACACAAATACCCAGACAATTCCACAAGAAAAAGGAAAAAAGACACTTATTTATTTTTGAGGTGTTGAAATTAACTATCATTAATCGTCTGGGCATTCGGAGGATATCATAACACGGGCTTTTTAGGGCAAAACATGTAAAAATAGGATCATTTATTCCCATAACATAGTAATATGCTAATTTGTATTCAAATGCTAACCAAGCGTGCTCCCAATTTCCATCTTTCCAAAAAGGGTTTTTACAGTTCTATACATGTTTTTAGGTGTGTTAGCATTGAGTTTGAGCTAGAATCACGATAGCAATGCAATCAAAGTAGCTTTTGCGAGCTAGAAAAGTGACAAAATGTGCTTCAGCATTATTCCGCGTAATATCAAGGAGATGATAGAGAGTTTAGGAATAAAAGTAAGAGTAAAAATGAGTCGAAAAAAAAGAAGAAGGAAACTCAGCACACAAACAAAGCATCGTCATTGACAGAAAGCAGGTCACTCTTAAACGAATTTAGAGTCTTAGATTGATAAGGCCTTTTAAGCACCCTTGGAATCTACGTATTAACATCCTTTTCCGAACTAGTAGAGAGCCTTGAATTAAATTGGGGCAATGTCAAGAAATTATGTCGTAATTGGCCTCATATCAAGTTTACCTAACTATTCATTAACTTTTTTTAATGTATACATTTCGTCAGTGTTGTACCATTTCTATAGATTTTAGTCTTTGTTAAAAGATCACATTTGTAAAAAAGCAATGGTTGAATGAGGACGTTGACAACCAGTATTGACGTAACGTCATTTTCAAATCCAGGAACATGGATCAAAAAAACGCAATTGTCAACCATACCTTTGTTTTCGATCGACAGTACATGCTTTCCTTTCTAAGCTTCACATTGGAACGAGAAATGTAATTATGTGTAAGCACATACTCAAGAAATTGTACCTTCCTTCTCTGTCATTTGAATTTCAACATTATTACCCTTCATTATGATTACTTGGTCAACTCAATTTCTTTCCTGAGGAGAGCATGGTGCTTCTTCTGGTTTGAAGTTCTTCTTGGAATTTTTTTTTAAGGTAAACAAGCAAAGAGGAAATTCCATGAGTATGGCCTCCTGTTGCGATCACAACGGCCTCCAAGCTACACCAGGAAATCGATCACAGTTGGCACAGGAGGACAAAAGGTTATGTTATGTCATGGACTTCTAGAAATAAGGACTTCTAACAGTTATCTTGTCAAATCTGCCTTTTTGAGGTGAGTCCCCTTTTGATAAATTTTATCGCTGCAATTAAAAGCAAGTTGTGTCAAGTATCTAATTGTAAAGTCGTTGGTTTCAAAGACGTATCTGACCAGAGTGAGGTTGAAGGTTCAAATTTTATGTGGTAACTGTCACTGTACAAGATTTTGGGCACAAAATTTGGCCAGGCTTATTCATTTGCCCGATCTTTTATTCCTAGTAAAGACTAGTTTCAGAGAAAAAAGGTTTTTTAAAACAATTGGTTCAAGATGGTCTTAAGTTCATTTTCTCACATATCGCCATAAGTTTCTTCCCAATGACTGCTTCACTTCGCACGCCTAGAAGAACCTTAACCTAATTCCCGAAATTTGCCTCTATCACTTTGATAGTAAATGATAATACAAAATTAATACATGGGAACCTTGACAGATAGCCGAGGAAATCTTGATTTTAGGTACTGATCGATAAGTTAATCAAAATGTCAGATAATCATAATATCCGGCCACCCTCAACATGGTTGTAGGGCATATTGAAGGAAATCTGACCTTCGACAGGCAATGATGCACGTTCTACCCACAACTCTACAGGGATAAGTCCTCGAACTTACATTTGTAACGATATATTGTTCTGAACTAGATAGAGGGTGAAACCTGTTCACAACAAACAAGGGCAAAGAGGCAAAGGCTGCACGAACGGTTTCCTCTGGAATGTGGTCCCAAGGTCACTTTACAGCGGTGAAAAAATCAGCCTTGTTTTTTCTGGGCCTTTTGTGGGCACCTAGACAACAAGAACCACATGGAAAAGTCCAAGAGATTTAGATCCGGTGCTCTTGTCCAAATAATGGTCAACATTTCCCTGTCTCTAGGCTTGAACCTTGAGTTACCATTGGTGCATCTCTTGTTCCTAGTAATAAGATTTCAAGACAACAAGAAGATCATTTTGAATGACCTTTATATCAATGGAATTCAAATCTTTTGCCACCTGCCTCACCAGAAACAGACCTTTTTTGATGCTGAGCAATATTTCGTTAAAACCGTATGTTGCAGGACTTATGGCCGTCCCTGTGGTTCTTCCTGACGTAGGTACGAAAATATATCAACATAAAATAGAAGATCACATTTCTTCTCGGTGTATGAATACGTCGTTGCTGTCGGGCTTCTATTTCATCTGCTGGACCTTGCTAAATCGGACTATTTTTGGAAAATGGTTATCTATGATGGTTCAACAGATTGTGCTAGCCATATTGCAAAGATCAGATAGCCTATCATTCGACTGAATTTGGATTTAAGGGCCATTATCTATTGCAGATAAGTTATATCATACTTTTTAACCTCGGAATGTCTATCTCTTGAGTATATGTGCTTGCTCTTCTCTTTTAGAAGTCATTGAGGTTGGAATGCGATGTGGTGGGGAAAAATTACCAAGTTGTCTTTTTCTGCTCTTTTGAAGATGAGACTGTATTGCAATTTGATCTAAAGTTTTAGTCCATTGTCTTTTGTCATATTTGAAATTCTAGCGTGAGTCGGTAGAAAACGTTTTTATCTTATTGGGTGAAGTGCACTTCAGAAAGAAACGTGAAAAGGACTGATGGGGGGAATTGAATTAAGGCCTATGTGCTTAGTGTGGCCCTTTTTTGACCGAATTGTTCAAAATTGAACAAACATTTCTATAATTCAGAGGTCCAACTCCACTTGGGCCTGAGTTGTTGTTCCATCGAAAAAAGACAAGAAAAGTAATAACTAGAGGGTGAATTTGAAAGTTTTTCACATAATTTGATGTTTTAGATTTACGAAGAACTTTTTTATGACTTTTGTTCAAGTATCATGTTTCTCCTCAATCTTGACCCGGAAAACTATTATTTCACCAACATAGCGCTTTCATATGAGATCGAAGAAAAATGATTGTTCTCATTAACTTCAAAATTTGAAAAAAAATATCACTAAAAAAACGCGAAACTGTAAGCATTTTTTTCAAGATATTTTCAGCGACCGGGTTTGAACTCTCATCACCGGAGGAGAAAATTCTTACCTTGATCACCCTGCCACTTAGACCGCTCGGCTAAAACAGTTCCAATCTATAGGCTATAAAAATCGTTTCTAAATGAATTTTAATGCCGGGAAAGTAAGTTCATCACAAAAGAATTGGATGGAGCTTCTATGGGTGTTTTTTTCTGTTGGAAATTTTAGGCATTGTATCAACAAGCAAGTTGTAGAAAAAAAAAGATTGGAATTGTAATATCCAGAACATCCATTAGTGCAAAGGTGAATCTAATTTCAAAATGTACACAAAATAAGCATTTGACATTTCATTGTTCTGGGTAGTTAGGTTTGATAAGAACTAAAATTGAAACAAGGTGCAACCCTCCAGCATGTTTTTTTTTCGAATGGTCCAATGTTTTAATTTTTGTAGGGGAATACAAAATGAAGGCATATCCAGTTCTATTCAAGCTTGCAGAGCAAGCAACAGTGCCAACAACTCAATGTTTTGGTGAGCAACAAGCAAACATTTTCATGTAATCATGATGCCTTACTTTTTGTAACCATAACTCTCAGAGGTGAGTTGTTATATCCCAAAGTTGGAAAGAGTCACTTTTGATCTCACAAAAATGACATTGCATGGCTCAAAAATATCATTTTCCAATTCGCCCTCTAGTGATGATAAAGACGTGTTTTTATTGAAAGTTGATCAGCAACCATTGTTGATACTAATCTGATTGAATCAACTCTAGCTACTAGATGAAATTTAAATGGAATCTTATTTGTCAGGATCCTGTGCCACAATGTACCTTCTCCGGTAATCAATAGTCCCTGCATACACCTCGGTCAAACTAGTCGGAGTTTTGAATTTGTCGGATGCTTCTGGTTTGCAGAAAAAGAAACTATTCAATGACAAACGACAAATGCTTTATTTTGAACACAGGTTGAATGAATCCTTATGAAAGACCGGTTGTTTTGCTCGTAATTGCTATTTACTCACGAATGAGAGCGCCTTTTATTTTGTTGGAAAGAGTAGGCCGAAATTGCGCAAATCGTTCCTCTGTGTGCGGATGATTACCACAAATAAGAAAATACGGCTTGTTTGCTTTCCATGGATTTAGGGTCTCAACCCTTGGGCTGATCTCACCATTGAAATGGACGGGAAGAAGCCATTCCTTGAACTGATTTTTTTCGCAAATGTAGATGAATGATAAGACATATTTACGTGATAAAATACATCCCAATATTTCAAGAATGCATGCAACATAAGGACACGTTCTCATCCAAAGTATTCACATCTTGACTACACTCCTTCCAAAAGAAACTTTCAGAAGGAACGCTAACCTCATGGAACGTCTTCATAAATTCAAGTCCCATTTTCGCTTATGCAGTAACTACTAAGCCCTGTTTGCAGTGTGTGTGTCACTCGCTCACCGATATATCTTGATGTTGAGGACGCACAGAAGAATGATTGGAACCACAGTGGTTGTGAGGAAAGGGTGGATAATGAGGCTGTGCGTGTACCACCAAATGAAGTTTGGATTCCGGCGAATCTCTGACAATGTATATTGGGACGAACCATTCACGAAATGGACCTAGAATACATCATGTGGGAAGCGGTCAGTTTTGTGTTTGCTCGCTGAAAGTGGTCCATGTTGTTTGTTAGAATGGTTATGATTCAAGGAGCTACCAGGATTGCATCAGAATATCGATTGGGATGCAGGGACTATTTGCATTGGGCACAAGGGACAGAAACGGACTGTTGTGCGTATATAGAAAAAATACTTTCAAAGCGAGACTTTCTTATCTATCCATTACCTCGATCTCCAAGAACTTTGGAATATTCAAGACCAAGGAGAATACAATCACAGGTAAGACATACTTCAAGGCTCGGATCCCCGGTGAAGTGTGGACCAAGGACTCTCGGTAGCTGTGGGGTCTGCACACGGCAACGAATCTGCAAAGAAATCACTCAATATAAAGAGAGACCCTACGACAAGGTAAAAACTTTCTTCCTTCTCAAACCGACCGATGGATTTTTTCGTTTTCCAAGTGGAAAGATATTGAAACCTGTTTACGGGAATTTCACTCACCATTGTCATATTTCACCTGTTTACGGGAATTTCACTCATCATTGTCATATTTTACCTGTTTACCACCAATCTTTCTAGGTACATAATCATAAACTCAATACTTTGCCTTTTTACACAATATCGTCAATGGGAGCCCCAATAGGGCTTGTCAAGTGAACACGTTCATGAACAGCTGACGTTATTCCATGGAGTAAAATCAAAGACAACATGCCCAGCCAAACCGCCTTGCGCATGCATTGAATTTTCACATTTATTCCATTTTATCTGCTTGTCTAAGCAAATAGCTTTGTGGCATTGAGCCAATTTGATAGTACTCACCGAATTATACCAAACATGTTCATCTTGTTGGGTTTTGTACAACAGCTCATTCAAAATCACCCGATTATTGTAAATTCAATGGGCGATGATGCGCATTGACTGTGACGTTTGTCTTAGTTCTCTCCCAAAAAGCCCAAAATGCAACGCATCAAATACGAGAAAACAGGAGCGAGAACCAGTGAGCATCTCATCAGAAACTGAGATGTCACACCATCAGGACCAGGAGAACTTGAAAGCCTCAAGTCCCTGATGGCCTCTAAAGCATCTTGATCTGTGACTACAAGATCATCTAAACGCTCAACTTGACTAACCTTGTCAATCTCAACAGACTCATCTTCAGAGC
>NC_081446.1:14445910-14461351 GCF_007210705.1 Tigriopus californicus
ACCTTGTCAATCTCAACAGACTCATCTTCAGAGCAATGAGCTGTTGCTTCCGAACTCAGTGGGGTTGAAAACACACTGGAGAACTGATCTCCAAGCATGTTAGCCATAGCCTCTACATTGCTAATAGCTTCCCCATCAACCTCAAAAGGCCCAACAGAGTGTTTCATTTTTTTTTTTAGATTTCGCATAAGAGAAAAAAGCCTTCGGATTCGACCTGACCTCCTGAACCAACTTACTCTTAGTTTGTAACCGGTCATATTCTATGGAGGCCTTAATCTTACCTGAACTTCGTCCAACCTTTTTTTGAGACTACCCACAATTACTGGATTTCAAGTACTCTTCAGCCTTTTTGCTAGTTTGCAACTCTTTTTGAACAAAGTCTTCCCTATATTTTGGAATTTTTGTCCGTGTCCCACCCTTGGAAACACATTCAGAGATTGCTAAACTGGAGCTTCAAAAACATAAACTAATCTAGCAATGGCTGCATCTATTGACGATTCCTGTTTCAGAATTGAAATCAGGTCCAGTTCTTCAAATCTTTCCATAATCAATGGCCAATGCTCATCTTTGAACTTGAATTTAGCCAAACCGACCTTTTTGACCGGTTTTACTCTAGAGCACGCCGGCTTTTGAGTAATGGTCGACCCTATCTCAAGAACATGATGATCTGACAGATTACTAGGTGTCATATGGACATACTGGATCAAATCAGGGTCATTTGAAAAGACCAACTCCAGAACGTTATTTAGTCTGGTGGCTAATCTAACATACTGAGAAAAATTGTGCAAGATCACAAATTCTTCCAGCTTTTCAAACGACTGAGATGTCGATTTCGAAATGGAAATATACCCATCATGGCTAACTCCCACTCTACAACCCTAGCCGGAAAATCAAAGTCCCCTACAAAGAAAACCATCAAGCAAACTGCCTGATCCGACTCATTTCCAGTGAATTGGAGAGCTGACATTGAAGAGTTACTGAACAAGAGGGGGGGCCCATATTTTGTTACAATAGACAGATCAAGCCCTCGGATATGACAAGCTAAGATCTCTACTTCTCCATTCGACATTCGTATTTGACTAATGCGCAAATTATTCCTAACTTATAGACATACACCCCCATGTGGGGATATGGGATGATCAGGGCGTATCCTATCACAACGAACTAAGTTAAAACCAACTATGGTTAGTCCTTCATCTAAGAGCCCTGCCCGAAGCAAGGTTTCTGTTATAGAGATGAATGAAATCTCTCTCTCAACGGCTAGTTGATCTAAGATCTTAACTTCTGTGCTGTCTTTTACAGAAATCAGACAATGCACGTTCAAATATAGCACCTTTACGGGCCTATCTTTTGGCGGACAAGTTCACAAGATCTTGGATCATCATCTCCAACCGTAAAAAATCCCTCTTATCAACAAAGCTATGTTCTACTAGAGGCAAAGCAAGAGCAGGAAGAGAGTGAGGGAGGAAGCTAAAAGGGTTAAGGAAGGGGGAAGGGGTACTACGAAATTGAACTATCCTATTTCTCGCCTTTCTTTGCGTCCCTTCTACGTGGACATCCACACCCTACATTAAAGCACTTCTCAAGTCTCATGGACTGACGGCACATGTACAGGTGAAAAAAAGGACAATCTACATTTGAACAGCCCTTCTTCCTATTATCATTTTTATTTTTATTTCTTTGGTCTGCGAATGCCAGGATTGGTCTAAACTGATACATCATTTTCCAACCCTTTATTTTTCAGCCAGGTAACCATCATAGCTTCTGGCACTATCAAATTATCCCTGAAGTTCGGGGATCTCGATTTTACTTCCCTTATTTGATATTCAAGAAAAACTTTTCAAAAGGTCTATTTCTCTCTGTAAGGGTTTCTCTGGCCCTCGCCTTTCAAGCGAGTTTAATGGAAGAAGGAGGGAACATTTTCATTTTGGAAATTCCATTTTCGAATAAGAAGGAACCGTTTCAGGTCGATGATTGAGGCAAGATTCATCAAACAATAGTATATTAAACCTTTGAGACAGGAAAACGTTGTCAAACAACAGGTGATTTTTTTCCTCTTTTGGACTTTTTCTTTCGGCTGATTTAAGAAGAAACTCGCCAAGTACAATACTTCAAGTAAAACAGCCATTTCCGGGTGTCTGTTGTTCCTTTCAGATTTGCTTTGGACGGGAAACCTTTACATTGTTCAAAAGCTGAAAAGTGAACATCTTTTTTCTAACCTGGAACTTTGCATAAATCCTAGTTATGCTTTGCTTACCCTACTTCTTGAGGATATGATTGGCTGTTTCTAGCTAAAGAAGAACTTCTTCTGCCGTCAAAGCCATTATAGCTTGTCAATAAATTTGTGAATGGGAGGACTTAACTATTCAAAATGTTGACAAAAAGTGACACCTCAACTTTGAATGGAAAACATCACCCCAGAAAGCACATTTCAACGAAGAGAATGTTGTATTTTGGAATTAAGGGGGCCTTTGTCAAGTTTTCTACAATCGCTCGTTTGCACTTTTGAACTTGACTTGATTGCAACGTTAATATCCTTGAGCTAACGGTTAGAGACCATTAAGAGCATAAAAAATGATAGGTAGCTTTTTGGGATGGACAGAGTTTTACTCGAAAAGGCAATGAACGCCTTTGAATGGTCAATCTCAGGGATATAAATGAGTTTCCTAAAGGGAAGACTCAGAACCGAGTCCCTTGAGTCGTAAACATAATATGTACACTTGAACGTAATTATAAGTGAATGATAAATTGGATCAAACATTACAAGTCATTTCAAAGACTGCACATGTCTTATATGCAATATGTAACCCTAGCAACATAGAAGGTGGTTACTTGGCAACAGAAAATTAATCAAGCCATGACGGTCACTCATCATGAGGTGATCTAAGTCGCGAATGCCCGAACCCAGCCTTAAAAAAGACCTTTGTCCTCAAGAAAGCAACAGATTAGGTGACATTGACAATACCCAAGAAGCTTGGGAAAACCAGGGAAGGACGGATGATTACGCTCTTTGAGTCCTTTAAGACCTTCAGTGTGACTAGAGGGCTAGCTGGCCTTTCGAGTATGCTAATGCGAGGAAACAGACATTGATTGCTGTTCTAGAAGAAACCTAAGGAACACTCTAGTTTTACTCGTCACCTTGTCTACAATCGGTTTTTCATTGGCGAAAATGCTCTTCTTTTCCTGACTTTCATTACATAATGATTAATAGAAAAGGCTGACAAACAACCAAGTTCCGGTAAATACCCCAATTTATCGCATAATAGGATTCACATTCTTCCTTTCGAGCGTTCCTGACTGTTAGGGCACGAAAGAATCTTTAGGCCCAGGTGTGAATTCTTTAAGCCTTATCAGGCCTGAAAATGAACCCACCCTTCGAGGAAACAACACGAGTCTCATTTAATCAACTTTGCCACTCCTAAGGGAGTCATTGCTTATTAGCTTTATAACTCCAGAGGGCATCCCTTGATGGGAAACAAGAGGAAAGCATCCTAAATGTGGAACCACTTACTCTGCTTTACATAAACTATGACTAAGCCTTGACGAAAGGAGGACTTATGAAAACACCAAAGGTGACTGGCTGTCAGATTACTAAACCATTTGGTTGGAGGGTCGGAGGCCACTAAATGATAATAAGTTAATTGTTTAGAGAGCGAAGCGTATTCTGCATGCAGAGAGAATGAGACGAGTGAGAGAAGTAAAATATGATTGGGCAGACGTGAATGAAATTGACCATGGTCGCAAAAAGTGGGATCATGACGGTCAATTCTAACGCTCCGGTAAAGAAAGGTCCATAATACGTTCCTTTTCTGAAAAGTAATTGTAACTCTATTGCAATTATGAACTCATGTACCAATAGAGTTATGATTCTTTCTTACTTTTCCTCCATTCCATCTTCAATATATTTACCCTATATGGCTCCAGTAACATTTTCTATCCTTCATATTTACTTACAACATCCTGATCCTTCTCATTTAATAAATACTTGTGATGTTGAATTGACTGATCTCTTTGTTAATTCCCGAATTTACGAACTCCTCCAAGTAACACCAAAACATTAAGAAATAAAACTAAATACAAAGTTTTTTGTAGCTAGCTTCAGCGTTGGAAGACTCAAAAGTCTTCTTTATTGGTCAAAATGAATTGACTTGTATTCATGTGCATTTATAAACTGCAAACTTGCCATTCCACATGAAATCTCAATTTCTTTCTTTTAGTAGTGACACTAAAGGCCACTTTATTGCATTTAGTTGATTTTATTACATTTTGTATAATACTTTTGATCAGAAGTAGAGGAAGTGAAGGATTAACAAGTTGCATTAAAAAGCTTTAATTTTCGAGTAACAATGCTAAACGACACTACGATTATGAATGTTTCACCAAAATAACTTAGCACACTGAAGAAAGTTTGTCATTGAGATTTTCAAGTTGCCTCACGCGCCTTTTCAATTGCCTTCAAAACAAACGGACAATAAAAAAATTCTCTCTATAGTTTTTCAGTGACTGCATCTTGAAGAAAAGCACTCTTTACTTGTACAGTCGTCGGAAAGAAAGACCTGAACAATCAAGGCAAAAAAACATTCCTTCATGTAACGCTTCTTCAACGGGGAAGTAATTTGAAATAGGCAATCTCGAGCGGGAAGTTCCGTTGAATAATCAGGGGCCTCTTGAGCCGACTTGCCCCGCTTAAGTGTTCGATCGCGAAACAGGAACCAGAAGAGAATGTAAGTACTATAAAAGGTACCGCTAAAAGATGGATAGAAGCTTCAATGCCAGAAAGTTTGAAAAGGAACCTTTCTCGTGTCTCTTAACAACTTACACTCAGCTCTATGACAAATTTGGTTTAATTACTCTTTGTATAATTTCAACTTCAAGACAAGTGCAAGATAATTGCTCATTATTTGCCCTTCATCACGTTAGTGCACGCATATTCTAAAAAACTTTCCTTGGATTTCAAGAATTGTCAAAAATAAAATATAACTTTCACAAAGTTACATATTTAGCACATCACTATGGAGACACTGGAATTGGCCTGTACCTTTCAATGGTGATGGTGACGGTCATATAGACCCCCCCTGAATACGCAACGGTGGTGAATGGATAGAGGAAGTATCTGTAAATGAGCCCGAATCCTCGTGTGCCAGTCAGTTCATTGAGGCTGTCCAAGTTCAACGATGGAATGGAATGGACAGGTATGGCACAAACGATGAAGATGAGATCAAAAACTGCCAAGGCCAGAAGCAAGTAGTTGAAAGTGAATTTCCTCATCTGCCTGAAACGACATGAACAGGTTGAAAAAGCCGGTCGCTTAACAAATTAATGGCTGTTATCAACCATGGTTTCCGGCCATTTGGATTAGAGGAGTTGGAAGCATTGGGGGAATGTAAATGAGGCCCTTAACGATGCAAATTGGCATGAGATTACTCGACTTTTGAACCTTAAGCTTGTTCTGGGATTCCTATTTGAGGGGTATACTAGAGCGACAAATAGTTTTACTTTAGTCGAAGGTTTAAATCCAGAATATATCAAGTCATTAAGATTTAAAGATTCTTTGGAAAATGAAAATGCATGCGTATGTTATAAATACCAGCATGCTTCGACAAAACGTATTGAAATATTTTGAGGGAGTTAACATATACAGAACAATAATCATCTTTCTTTAAAAAAGCGTTCAAGTAGAGTTTCGAAGATTGTTTGACAAGAATTTTCCTCATTCTTGATTTGTTTTGAGTAGAACGGTCATAAAGGGAGGAAAGGGAAAACCCTTTAGGGGCGTAAAAAAGAGAAATACCCAAAAAGCCTCGAGATGTGGTCAGTGTTCATGTTTTTCTTGAGTGATTCATTGTTTTTGAAGGATAAATGACATGGGATCTAGAGACTCTAACTAGATGGTACAAATTTCTACGCCTTTAAAGTACGCCTTCCCGGTGAAACATTTATTTCAAAACCTGGTAATAGAATTCTGTGAAGTTAAAATTTGTAGAGCCAGAGAAGTGGCCCAAATATATTGGAAGTGTTGCAAGGGTGACTGTATGACTGATAGAAGACATGAAACTCTAGATTAATGTTGAAGACTTTTCGTCGTTGCAAAGACATGCATTGGCGTAGCCATCATTATCCTTATCAAGCAATTGAATCTCAACTCATGTTTTTAAAATGGTCATCAAAGGACAATGACAATAAGCATAAAAGGACAAACTAGGTACAGAAGAAGTGGCAAGGAGTTCTACGCTGATGAGAAGTTTGGAACTTCGCCACCTCTGTTGTCTAAACAGTATTTGGACATTTATGAAAGATCTGGTACCACCAAACAAACTTGCCTGCCAATGCCAGTGATACAACATTGGCTTTTCAAACTAGTTTTTACGAAGCAGACCTTTCTCATTTAAGATTGAGAAAGAAGGTTTAGCTTCTTAAAAATGTGTTTGAAGCCCCAAATTTGCATCACTGACACTGGAACCAGTAAACAAAAGAAACTAAACGTCTACATACCGGGTATACTGGAGAATTTCTTCTCCCTTCTCAGTTGATTGTTCATCATATATTTAAATATACACTCGAGTTTAATTTTCCCTCTAACTTTTTCCTCCACTATGTCTCTTAATCTCATTTCGTTCCATCCTGTTGTTCCCACAGATTCGTGATCTCTCCTTTTCATTCGGCTCTTCTTCCGCCTGAAGTGCTCACTTCTATGCTGGCTGCCTCTGCGTCAATTTCTTTCCTCTGTAGCTTTGTACTGCTCTTGTTTCAGGCCTTGAGCATGGTCAAAAAGGAGCCTAGGCTAAAGCGCTGGATAAAAAAGTGGAGTCTAACTCGGCCTTCCGCCAAATAAGGGCTAAATTGCCTTTGTTGGCTGAATGATGCTGGAATGTCGCCATTTTTTAAATCCAGTGCTTTTTTAAGACTAGCTGAATGACACAGGGTACCCGTGCTTGCCCATAACTTTTGATTTAAAGGGTATGAAAACGAATATCAAACAAGACGTTCTCGAATTTAGTTAATTGAGAAAACCAATGTTAAAAGAGTGCTACACTTCTAAACCAAATCGAAGAGCTCCGAGAACTCTAGTCGTCTGGGAGACAATTCAAAAACATTTTATAAAACTATGCTTTAAAAAAAATATTATGTTTCAGACTGCAGGATAACATAATGATTTGCAGTTGAAGGTGCATAAGCAATTTGGTGTATTGCAATTTCTAGACAACTTTTTTAAAGTAATATGATAAATGCCATTGGAAGTTGCTCACGTATCAGGTTTCTGAAACTTGTATCAAATCAAAGTGTCAGGACGGTCTAGGCATCTAGCCACCGGGTGTGCCAAAAGTCCTCGGACAACTTTCATTAAGATCTACTGGGAGAACGAGGGTCAAAATGGTACTAAAATAATATCTTTATTGCGACTCTTAGTCGTGTCATGGCGTAAAAGTATAAAGGAAAGATGGTGTATAAACATTATACAGACTTTAAAATGTAAAAAAGAAACACGTCAAAAATGGTAAAAGCAATAAAATAGTTGACTATAGAGTAATATCACAGTAAATTCTTGGTTTTTGCAGAGAAGAGAATGGGCCAGATTGAACAGACCTTTTGTCAGCTCCCGTCGTTGATGGCATTTGGCCAGGAGCCGAACAAAGGTGCATGACTGCCAATACTCCGAAGGGATTTCAGGCCAAGGACAATAAGGTGCAAGAAAGTCCTTGTCCGGGAAGGACAACTTGTGTCCGGACATCACCTTCGGAAAGGTCAGGTACCCAACACTGTTGAGTATTGACTTGGAACTCAGGACAAATGTACAATTTAGGGTAATCTATCTTTCTGAAAACCCTCCATTGGCAGCAATGAACACCTCCAACCGCCTCCAGAAGGATCTAAACGCCTTTATGATGACCTCAACAAACATGGCGGCCCTCTTGACATTCAAGGCCATGATGAGGGAGACCACCTTTTGGTGGAAGACTCTGAAGGCCTTCTCCTCAATATGCGTCCAAATGAAGAAATCCAACGACTTCATGTTCGAGGATGAGAGGGGCCAAAATTCCTTGGGCCGGAATCTTTTATTGCTTAATTCCAACTCCAGATACTTCTGAATGTCGTCAGTGACAGGGAGCACCAACCAGCTGCCACACCCAGTTCCCGGTGCCGTAGTGCCTGTCATGGGCCGGGATGACCTTTGCCCCAAGAATTCGGCTGTACTGGGTGCCATCTAGGTTGCCCTTGATGCCCTATATTGTTGTCGCCAGTCTGAATCTGCAAAATTATTTTTTCGCGGATTTTTTCCGTCATTGTTCAACGCCTATTCCAAAATTACTTCATTATTAGCATGTACACGTCTTAACAAAGATTTGTCCCTTACGTCAGTGAATTAAGCACTTTACAACCCCCCAAAAATGTCAGTTTGCAAAATGACTCAGCATTGAAAGCATTGAAGTCATTTTCGGCGTCAACCGTTTCGTCAACTAAGAGCCACATTAGGATCCATTCAACCTCAATAGAAAACGATTTCTGGCTCGAAATATCTTTTTAAGGGAAGATTGGATGAAACGAGTCAATAGTTTCTAATAATGCGAAACCTTTCAAGCATCGTTCAACCCTTATTGACAAAAGAAAATGTCCACCTTGCCCGTATAGCCTTCTCAAAACGCCCAGCAACCAGAAAAGTTGATACGCCAGAAAAGCATTGCATTGGGAAAGGACGCAGGGATCTGTGTTTTATCAAAGTTGCTCAGATCTAAACACCACAGAACCAAATCACCCTGAACAACTTGAGGAGATGCCCACGAAGTTGTAATGGAAATACCCAAACACGTCTTGGTGCTAGCGAAGTGTGCTCCCAATTTTCATTGAATAGGTTTTTGAAAATTTTACCTGTTATAATATTTTTAGGCATGTAAATTTTCATGTGGGCTAAAATACTATAAAGCAATAAAATCAAAGTTGTTTCCAATGAATTTCTGAGGTAGAGAAATGCCAAGTTGTGCTTAGGACTTGCTCTGGAAACCTGATGGGGCTTTTTGAAGAACGTGCCCAACCAATAACAGGGTGTGTTATGTTTAGGCTAAGTAGGATGAATATCAACTTGAGGTGATTATTGTTCTCAATGCAGTTGATCAATCTTAATTTGAATTGAACGCATTGAAATTCTTATAGAACCAAAAAAACACTGAGCGCTCTCCAGTTTTTGCTTCTCGATCTTGTTAAGCCATCAACTTCCCTCCGAAAGTTGCTCTTTAAACGATGAAACTTTTCCACTCCAAATTCTTCAACTCAATTGGCTTATCTTTTTAACCTCATTAACTTGTAAGCCTTCATCGGTTGTGTTCCCAAAGCAACTCAAGTTTTTGGTGGCATGTGCGTATAAGTCAGAGAACGATAGTGCTATGAATTTGCTTCATGCTCTCTATTACCCTCCAAACTGAGACATCATAAAAATAAAGTGGAAACAATCTTAACTCATTGAAGTTTTTGGAAGCTATGTGTTCGTACTTTCTATTCAATCTCTTAATGGACCCAATCAATCAGACAAGCTAACTAGTAACACTTTGTTGAGTACTTGATGTAAAACAGAGTGCAGAGACTGCAGTCACATTCACTTCATTTCTAATCAGTGCATGTTGAACGACTAATTATGTTGGGATGGTGGGTACTAAAATATCATTGGAATCTGGTACAGGATAGTAGTCCAGCCTTAGAAAGCAATTACACGCAAAACCTCTTTTGGTACTCGTACTGTTCATTTGACACGAATCCCGACACTTTATGCGTTGTATCAACTTTCTTTTTGGTGTTCTTTTTATTAAAATATGCTGTCAAGATTGTGAGAAACTAAACCAGCTTCCACAGTATATTTTACCAACAATGACAATGCCATTAATTTGCATTTTTTATTGTGCAGAAACAAACCAAATGTTATATCGCTCCTACAGCCGTCACTTCAACTACCATCCATCTCTCAAAGCAATGAGTGTTCTCTCAATGTGCTCATGGTACATGTTGAACCAAATTGGCACATTAAGTTCCTCTTAACTCAAAGCATTTCTTTACTTTGAACCTAAACACTTCACACTGACTGAATCCATTTGGAACAAACTTTGTGCCCCTTGTTCTAAAAGTTCACTCATGCTGAGCATGAGACAAGAAACACATTAGCAAGAGAGAAACTTCATCTCAAATTTATTCTACGGTATCCCTTGGGGCAATGTTTTTCTTCTTCTAATTAGGGTAGCAGGACAACCAAGGGAATGCAAGCCACGTTTAAAAAAAAAGATAAGTTCTCGTCTATCCTGATTTGAAATTAGATAAGTGCCATGGCTGAACCTTTTTTACACTGTTATTGCCATTTGTAATTCAAAATTTCGATGGCCAAAAATTCTGAGATGAGATGAGAGAACGCCTGGAATATGGATAGGGAGGTTATTGAGAATAAACAACTCCGATTTGAGACAATGCCTTTCATTCTTTTAGAAATGAGACAAGCCCCAGGATGACAAAATTAGGAAATTTAGTTCTTGTTTCACACGAACATCTACATTAAAATGATGATCTTTGAAAGTGCAATACATAACAAAGTACAAAATCACAAAAGTACAAATGACCTAGCCCTAGCTTTCTAATTGATCACCACAAGAGGGAAAGCTAATTCATTCTGTGTAAAATTATGTTGTAAAGTTTGAGAAAGCAAAACTTTTGATCCAGTCGTTCAATCGAGCTGAAAATTCTAATAGGTACACAATTTTAACGGCTTGTAGCCAGTCGCATTTGAATGCGTTTACATGTTTGAGAAAGGTCATTGCTTGATCTTGGCCTCCTCGTCCACATTTAAGGCGTTCATCATGTTAGTTAACTTGATAGTAGAAAACCAGGGCTGTTGTCATAGGTGAAGAAGTTATTGCAAAAAATATTTAGCAATCCGATTGGTTTCTAGCTCAAGTGTCCATTCAAAAATATTCGCCTGTTATAACGAAATTCTGAATTTCATTTATTTTACAACATTCAATTCCCGCAGATCGTTCATAAATTAAGAAATTCCGTGAAAGTTATGTAACTACCTCAGTATCTAGTTCTCTAACACTCTACCCATAACAATGGGCCTCTTTTTGAAAATTTGAAAATTCTTTGGTCTCGTCGATGGGAAAGCATCCATGTTGTTGAACACTGGAGCAATTTAAGAGGTCTATTTGTTCTCTGATTGAAACTGTTTTGTTTCAAATTTCTTGTTGGATAAGCTGCGCTTTGGCATTTGGTTTGAGTTTTAGCAGAGTCTTTCGATGCCAAAACGAGACTCTGTTTTTTTAGATTTAGAATGTAACAAAATTCCTCTTTTCCCACTGATTTCTTGACAAAAACCAACTAAGGAATGTACTTTTCATAAAATCCCGATACATTGAGTGTTTGTATCATTTTCTTTCCAGACTCTAAACGTCACATGCATTCTGGTGTATTGTTAAGTAAGCGATGGGTGTTGTCGTTAATGACCCTCTAACTCGGTTCGAGCAACGATAGTTTGTCTGGACAGTAAAATCCCACACCACAGGAGAGAAATAAATGAGAAAGAAGAGTGAAAAAAGGTTTAGCTAACTCTCAATGCTCACGACAAGTCTAATGAAAGCAAAGACTAGTCGAAAGACGTTTTTAAACGCTCTCTAATCTGCTAGTCTTTATCAGTTTCTCAATAAAACGAACGAATTACGCTGCCTATTTCTTAGGTCAAAATGAGAAATGGGTTCGCAAATCATTTTTTGTGACCTTCAAAAAAATATACACTTGCATCATCAGACAGCTGTGTCTTAAATGATTCAACTAGACACGTGGTTATTGCTTCAATATAAACAGCGGTAGCAGAACAAATATAAAGTGACCAAGAAACAAGATTGATGGTTCACGAATAACTAGTCGGGGATCAAGGACGGAGCTTGCGCCACAGAACAGTTATACATTAGTCATGCAATGAGAACAACTATGCCCAAAGACGGCTTACCGTGTCGTTTTGGGGTACAAAACTCCCTGCCCTCCTGCGCCATCTCTTGGCCCTAAGCGATAGTTTGACAACGCGATTTATAAATATTTTTGAGAACTAAGATAATCTTATCTCTTGTTTAGGCTTATCTAAATGATATTTAGCGAATAAATATGAGTATCCTTCCATTTCAAAGGCACCTTTGGATCTTGATGTGAAGTTTTGTTTCTATTTGTATCTCTACGAACGTTGCGGGTATTAGGATCTAGGCGCTTAGCGTCTTATATCTCTGATATGGAGTTCAGTTTTGCCAGATCAGAGGATAACTTCCTACTAGCAAGTTGTGATCTTTGTTTTCAATCAGGGTTTGTAGTCTAGCCATATTTGATGGAGATGCCTAAATCCACGATGAGTTCTAACCTATGGAGCATGGCATAAGGAAGTTTCAATACCACGTTCATATTTAAGTCCCCCAGAGTCCAACACTTATCTTTAGTTCTTGTTTCTGGTCGTTATAATAGCGCTAGTTCAAAATGCAATGCGATTAAGATTACTTTTGCAAAAAAAGCTACCGTCAAGTTGTTCAGTGGGTACGTTTGTCAGAGAACGAACTTAAACTGCAGATTAGCGCTCTAAAGGTCCTGTTTCAGACAGACACTGGAGCTAGATCTGACTGGTTTCCGTGAATGATTTATTAGGTGGCGCTGTGGTCACTTTTTCTCTATTCTCCAATCAATTACAATGACTGTGGCGCACCCCGTGATGGATTACGCAAAAGCGTAGCAGAAATACAGAAACACGGAGGAAGCAAGACCAAGAGGCTGCCCTGCAGGTAACCGGGGAGACCAGTTTTAGACCGGATGGGTGACAGCTAAACACCTGTGAGTGTATGGTTTCTGATTGTAGAGGCGCTGTTTTCAATCGGCTGGCGTAGAACTGTTCCATGGTGACCAACTCAGCTGTAGTGGAAAACCATGACATACCCGTTTTTAGCCTTTGTTTCCTTTCAATGGAAGAATCACGCTTTGTCAAGTGATGTACTATGTGTATATTTTTTCGCAACTACTTGAGATGTGAAAACATCAGTTTGTTCATTAACAGATAATGGTTTTCAAATAATGGCCGCCATTCAGGCAACCCCAACAAAGGACCTGTAATATTTTACTATGTGATTTGCTGGCGAATATTGATTCCATTTAACGATTGTAAGTACAACATAGCCCAGTTTTATTTTTTTTGAGTGCACAAGCATGAAGTAACATAAACGGAAATCCATTTCCTTGTTGTGCTTTTACCATTATCTGACCATGAAAATGAAGAAAGAGTTAGAAGACACTTTAAACTATTACAACAGCGCTACACTTCAACTACATTTTACGACTAGGAACATAAAACTTGAATAACCTTTGGAGACGCTTTCATAATCAAATTAATATTTTCGTGAAACGGGATACGTAAACTTGTAAAGAGCAAAAATGTCAGAAAAGAGGTCCTTCTGGATAATCTGTCAAAGCGTCGCACCTCATGTTGTAAAGCAGAGGTCGTTCGAAAGGCCCAACAGCTTATGACGAACATGGACAGACTTAATGACGACTGTTTGTTCGCTCAGTTTATTAACGTCACTCAGAGCTTCATAACTTTTCTATGAATGCCATGTTGAAGAAGAGGCTGTTTTTAATTTGGATATGATGATCACCAAGGAAAAGCAAAGGTTGGCTTACATCACAATGCCAGGGTTCAAGTCTCTGACCATTGCCAAAACTCTGATGTCTCTTGAGGCCAGTTTTTTAAACGCCTGTACCTCTAACTTAAGGCTTGGGCGTTAGCCAAAATGAGCCTCCGCTCACCATTTTGGCCAATGTAATTTCATACCGCTTAACAACCAAGCCCCTAAATCCGAGGGACGAGCTTTTAAAAACAGCCCTCACATGTCATTGATTACAAAATATGGGGGACTTTTTGGGTTCCAACTTTATCAAAATTCATACATTTGTTTTGAGGTATCCAATTTTACTTGGCTCATGCACATTTGCCTTTTTCAATTTGTTTGAGTGCTGAGTTTGATCTGAAAGCCATTGAAAGCACCGATCATTATTTAAAATTTGAAACAATTCTATCAACAAGCTAAAAAGACGAGATGAAGTACGGTTCATTTGGATGCCTTGATAACCATGATGACTCGCTTTCACCTTAATTAGTGTCCCCAATTTCATCTACATAGAAAGTCTATGGAAAGAAAGCCGTCGTTGATATTGCAGTACACATCTAGCGCATGGCGCAGCCACCGAGCCCTCAGGTGTTCCTCAAATTAGTGGCCAGAGAGTAATGACTGAATTTGACTTAGACTAACAGCTTACTGCCTCAAAGTATGCTTCCTTCTTATTCTATGAATTTGATATACAGTACAATATAACCAATTGATTTGCACACCTACAGCCTTACCTGGTGGAAAACACAGCAATCGACAACAGATTGCCAATTAGCCCGACCGTTCCTATACAGGGCGTCAAAACACCGTCCAGCCAAAAGCTTACACTGCCCCAGACTGCTTGGTAATGTTCCGTGATCTGCCCTCCACAATCCAACTCAAGATCCAATGTGATATTATCCACCATTATTGGGTACCAAAATGTTAGGTGAGTGTAAACGAACGCTAGTTCCTTGCTGGATGGAATTGACGGAAGTCGTACACCTCCGAATGGGCGCGTGGTTCACTAGAAACTGTCCATTCCAGGCCACGTTGCGCCGTACCTCATGTAAGAGCGCAGATTTGGTTGGTTCTCTTCGGAGAAGTCCTCTGAGAGGGGGACAGTCTTGCGAGATCACCCTCACATTTCCTTCTGGTTGAAGATCGTCCATTGATTTCTGGTATGAGTAGTCGTCTGTTTTGGCACCTACAACATGGCATTGAAGGTCTTGACGAGGAGTTGCCACCTAGTGAGCAAACATCGAACTACTATGTCAATAAGGGATATGAAACAATTCAAATTCCCTCTAAAAACAAGCAGCTGACATCACCACATGGAGCATAAGTGTAGACAAGGTACCGTGCACTCTTCTACCAAGATTGAATGATATTTGTCTATTACTAAAATTGCCGACTTGTTTTCACAAAAATAATTTGGATATTGAACCATTACGGTAATACAGTGTCAGACCTGCACCAAAAATGGCATTTCTTTGAATTTTGTAACACAGCTCTTTTGATAATTGAAATTTCGCTTTGCTCATGGCACACTTTGGTTACGTTGCGATGTTTGTTGATGTTTTGCCTCCACGGGAAATTAACACAAGGCACAAAATCAAGGACCCAAACCTTATTTTTCAATTTAGTTTTTTTCACATTTGACTATTGGATCACACCAACATTAGCTTTTGAGAAATATTTCATCAATGCCAAATCAATTAATTATATTGTAAGATAACAGTAAAAAATATATTTGCCGGAAACCTTCCTAAGATTATTTGTTACAAAGAGGTTTGTAAAT
>NC_081446.1:14461402-14525737 GCF_007210705.1 Tigriopus californicus
GCCATGACATGACCAAGAGTCACAATAAAGATTGTTATTAATTGTACCCGCGTTTTCATTTACGCAATAGCTTAACCTTGTTTATCAGTAAAGATATTTTTCATAACTTATTGCATCATTCATGAACTGTAAGCATCCTAAAGCACCTTTGCCTATATTGTAAGAGCTCTCCTCTTAGAATTAGATGATGCGTAAACCATATCGGTGTTTGCCTATCAATAACCCAATAACATGAGAGACCACGACATGTTTTGCATTTGTTCTCTAAAACGAACACTACAAGGGTCAAAAAAGAGCCGTCACACCAAAGCAGTTGCAAATCTTATGCTTGACATTTCACGTCTAAATGATGCCCCAATGAAGGCAAATACTGGCAAAAATGCTGCATTAACGTTTTTGACTTTGTATCCGCATTGATATTCCGATCATGAGGCCAGATGTATCGCTTGATTTCGAGTCAACTGTACTCGTAGCTTATCTATGGTCTAATGGAGATTTGAAGTCTCATATTTGACCTATTTGTTCACAAGATGAGGTCAAAACTCGGCCAAAACTTTAAAATGGAATAAGAATGATAAAAAGGTAGCTTCAGTAAGTATAAAACGCATGGATAAAGTCAGTAGCGACATCTATTTAACCACTTCCTTGAGTTAAAGCTCCTAAGACGTTTACGCAAAAGTAAGACAAAATTAAGAAATCATCCATAATATTATAAAATCGAAGAAATGTTGGTGAGCTTCGGGGAAAATGTATGTTCGGCTTGTTTTGATAAATGTATCTTATATTATGTGTGATTTGTGGCTTGCTCCAAAAGCAACTTTAGTGCATACATACTTCTTTGCCATGAAATGGAAATTATCAAACCATATCCAAGAAATTAGGCCAACAGAATGTCATAGGGTTTATATCGAGATTGTCCGTGGCTTTCTAGATTTTTCTATGGCAAAATAATTGCATTCCAGGGTTTTCCTAAGTTGAGCTAATGGTCTCCGTCTTTGCACAATATTGCCGGATGCAAAATTTTAGCATCCCTATACCGGAGGAGTTGAGGTGTTAGGATATAATTCCTCCCCAAATTTGAAAGCTGCCATATCTTTATATCACCAACACTTCTGAGAGACATTTCAAATAGTGCTATAGCTCCCGACACATTTGAAGCCCAAATTAAGATTAAACAAAAAATGTTATACTGTATGCCGAGAGTACATCAAAACTTTCGCCATCATCATTGCCTATCAGGGTGTGTTAAAAAAATACTTTTTTGAAATATAGGTTAATGATTTTAAAAAGTGTATCTTTGTTAAACCTACTTTATCTCATATCAAGAACTAACAGCTCCTTGAGCATCAAAACAGAACTTCTTTTAAAATCTCACCCACAATCTACCGAATATTCTGTATGTTATTTTACCTACAGCGGCACTAGCATGTGACCAAAATGTATGCTTCTGCTGAAAAGCAAAACATCCGAAGTATGAAAGAGTCACCATTTATTCTGATTTTAAATTTTTCTTCCACTTTCTTGGAGGATGAACATAAATTTGATTGGGTTAAATGCTGGCACTAGGAGGAAAAAGTTTGTTCAAGGTGACATGCCATTCGTAGTTCAAAAGTACATTTGGAATTTTAAGACAAAATTTTGAGAATTCTCAATTCTAGCTTTATGGACCTTGTCCTTAAATTTAGCAGAAGATGGAATGGATAGTTCTTTTGTACCGGTTTCCAGGTCTAAGATTGGTGAGGCCGTTTTGACTTGGTTAAACCAACTGTTGTCAAAATTTCAGGACAGAGTACTCAAAGCAAAAGAAGTGCTCCTGTTTCCAAATAGTGCCCACATACAATCTATGCATTTATTTTGACACATTTTCGCTCAAACTAACCATTTGACGTATACTTTATTCGTTCATATCTTGTCATAACGAAAGGTTAAAGCTTTCGATACCCCAGAAATTGACTTACCTATGAAAAGAGGAATACTTGTTTATAAAGCCATGCGCGAGGAAGCTGAACATTCTTAGAAAAGAAACTCTTTTGTGTTAATGGCGCAGAAATGTGTTTTCCAACTGATGGGAGTGAAAAACAATCTGGCCAGCCATTGTTTTCCCACTCGACCCTTTTGGAGTTTGGACCACGGAAGGAAAAATATCACGCCAGACTTCTTGTGAAGGAAATGTCGAATATTTACGATGGTCATGCTAAAAATATGTGTCCCCAAAGGCAGACCAACGAGTAAGTCGATTGAACATATGAACGTGTGCAATTACTTTGTACCTTGGTCCAGAATGGATGTTTGTTGATTTCGGAACCAGGGAGTCAGATGAAAGTTGTTCAATAGATAACACATTTGTGTGAACCATTTCTTTTCAACATCTTGATATCCGACTTGCCCTAAGCCTTTAGTCTTAAGATCCAACCATCAACCATTTTCCGCTACGATATCTTCAATACACAGAGAACCACCTTCTCATGGTGGCTTCAGCCATGGAACAGTAAAATGTCATCAACACACTCCAAAGGTCATTGCCAAGAGAACGACGACCTTCAAGTCAAAACCATTAAGACTGCGGCCATGATTGTCCATGAAGGTCGGCTGCTCGCACCTCTTCCCACATCAACAACAGTTCGATTGAAATATCAAACGTCTTAATCACGTTGACTTACCACCCAAGGCGGCAAGTAACCTAGCTTTTTAGAACTACATAGGTTACTCGCCCCACTGTCATTCATTATCCAGTTCTACCCAACAATAGTCAAGGCAAGGATCGGATGTATCGGCCATGCACTGCCCATCAAGAGTCTTCCCCTTGCAATAACTCGATCCTCTTTACATCTTCCAGATCTACATTATTTCAATCTTCTTATAGGGCTTCCTTTTTTGTTGCCAAATTTCGCCCAATTCGTCCCCAAACCAATCGATCACCAAATTCGTCAAACGCTACTTGTGCGTCCCTCAATATGCTAATAATGCATTGGCCTATTCACGAACGTCTAAAACAATGGACTCCTCTTGGTCACATGGACTCTGAGCCACTTTTCGAAAGAAAGTAATAAAATAAGAAACGTAGACATCTCCCATTAAAGGCAAGTCATTTTCACACTCTACTTTTAAATTGGCTTGTTTCAAAGTCATTATGTCAGAAGGTTGTGTAGCTGACCAAGAGCAGGCCAAAAATCGTATCTTATGTAGTGATTACTACATAACTTTGACTACATCTTCTGAGTTCCTCAAGCAAATTTTAGTGCTCAGGTTTGGCCAAGTTCACTTATTCGATAAGATGTTGTGATCCTTTCAAGTGGTAATTGCCAAAAAAGTGAATGGTTCTGGAAATACGAAACTTTCGTTTCCGTTCTTAGTCCACATCACTAGAAATCCGTGGCTTATTTTATGTGCAAAACCAAGCCCTCCTTCACAATAGGGCTGGCCAGGTCAGTGTCCAACAGTCTTTAGAACATAAAGTTAAGGCAATGTCTGGACACAACTTGCTCTTTGCCTTTTAAGATTTGTTGACAGCTTATTGTCCTTGACCAGAGATCTTTTCCAAGTATTTGTGGTCACATGCCTGTGACCGGCTTTCGATCAATTCCACTTTAGACAGAAGCTCACAAAAGATCTGTTTGTCCTAGCCTATCGCTTTTATATATTTACCAAAATTTTCACCATTTATTAATAGCAAATTCTACTTATACAGTTTTCTGCATACATTCCGCGCTCTAACCCAAATCTAGTCAAATCTTCTTTAAATAACGTTTCTAGCATCGTTTCCTTTTTTTTATGTTTATGATTCCCATGCAATTGGTTCTCTTTACACTCCATGAAATTGTGTCCAATTGAACAAAATAAAAGCAGCATAAAAAGTGCCCTATTAATTCTTAATAACATATTGTATGATCCATGTGCCTAAAAGTCAGGTGAAACTACTCGAAAAATGTAATGAAGCGTGCTTCAACACGTCCAACTCAAATAAGGTAGATACACAGATGGATGATCCCTGTAGAAAGAGAAATTTCTATAATAAATTCGTCAAACCTTTAGCCGCTTTATTTTGGACAGATGTCATTTCAATCGAATCCATGCTGAGCCATCAAAAAGGCCACAATGACAACATTCTTGTTTTTTATCACATCTTACAGAGAACTGTTGTCGACGATCCCACGTTAGTTTTTGCTAGAAATTCCATCTTGCTCGTATACTTGTAAAATGACCAAGAACGTGTTTATGATTGGTTGCAAAAACAGGCATAATACTAAGCAGTTTGACCACGGAAGTACAAGGCTATGGTTTTGATCCCAAGGAAAAAGACAAAGCGACCTTGTAACCTAAGATTTTGGTTCTTTCAATAATTTCGCAAAAGCATAAAAAGTTTGTCACGGAACCTCACCCATGTCTGTTCCGAAATCCAGCTGTTTGGGATCCTACCGACTCGTTCATTCGCCGATCCGTTCTCACAACTTGAGAAATCTCCAAAACATGCTCGCAAGAATTAGAAATTGCCATTCCTTTCTTCGATTTTTTCATTTTGCCAAAATGACGGCTAGTGTTATCTGTTCCTTCCAAAAAGAATAAACAAAGCTGTGAAAATAAGCTGTCAAGCTGTTTTTTTGAGGCCCAGAAAAGAGAATGATTTTGGTGACATGATTAATTCTTGATAAATGTTATTCAAATATGATTTGACGGTCAAATATCCATTTCCGATGAACCTGTGGTCATTCCCGAGGATAAGATAAGAATTAAAGATGGCTGTGATAACGGGTCCAGAATACGATTTGGCACTTGACCTGTTCTTTCTTCTTTGAAATACGTAATTGGTGTTTACTGATGATCTCTAAATGAACTATCTTTGTTTATTGACCTTTTTTCTTCTCATCCATTAAGTGTTCTCTCCGTAAATTGATATCAGTGAGAAAGGGAGGGGGTGTATCACGTGTATGACTTTGTCTTTTTAAGTGTGGGACTGTGTCTTCTTGAAGATTAAACAAATTATAGCTTCGATTAAACTTTGAGTTTCTTAATAACCTTGAGGAAAATATGCTAGCAAAAAATAAGCAATTTTAGGGCCATCAAGGTAAAATATCTCCTAAGAGTAACCAGGAACAATGATAGTACTCTCAAAAGAACAAGCGTCTCGTTCCAAGATAGCACAAAGGCAATATTGGTACCCCCGAGGTTTTTGCCTTAGAAAATAACGCGTTATTGAAACCGTTCCACTCAGGATTATAACAAGTGGAACGGTAGAATCAAAGCTGTTCACAAAACCTCGAATAGCTCAGGCTGTTTTCCTCGGCAACCAATTCGTTTGGCCTCGATAATCTCAGGGGAGCAATCGATCACCGAATTACTGAATGCTCAGCACTCACTCCCGTGATGGATGAGTACATAATTCTTTCTTTGACAAGCGTTATTAAAAGGAAACATGATTGTTTCATTTGACATCGTCTGCCTTATGGAACCAGCTAAAAATGACATATCAATGGGGAATATGCAATCCCTTGATGATCCAATCGGCCATTATTCATGTGCATTGTATACTTATCAATTTCAAGCACGTTCCGCTTGGAACAGAGTAGATGCAAGAGTACTTATGAGACCCTCTGATGAAGAGTTGTGTCCTCTCCACGCCCTGAGGTTCACGCCCATCTTGGGAGTCCCTCAATCGTCACGTTGCTTTGGTGGCGCAGCCCTTGAGTTGAGTTTTGCATCGTGTACGGAAGACGCGACTATTTTCTTCGCCTCTTGAAGCGCTGCTTTTCTTTCGTCATCTCAATTCTGAACTTCCTCGGCATGGCGGCGTTTCTGGAATATTAATGAATTGCCACTGGAACAATTTGGAAACCCGGCCAAACTCTCACGACTCTGATGTTTTCACGCTGTCATGTACCCTTGTACCATAATAGACGATCAGAAATAATTCAAAACTTCCACCAAAACCCACAGCTGACACAACTCTGTGTACAAAAGCGGTGACAAATTTACCCCTAACATGTACTATGCAAAAACTAAATTTAGCTATTTTTTTCCAAAACGACACTTTGTTCGTGCAAGCAGTTTTCAAAAATTAAACTTGTATGGTTGTTCGGTGCCAAAACTACACCAAAAAGTCAAATTTCTTGAACTTAAAAGTATTGTACAATAATGCCGTAATGCAATAATTGAAAATTTAGTTGGATCGCGATGAGTGTTGTTGGTGGTGGTGATGTTTGTTTTTATCAATTCTTCTCTACCGAAAACAATAAGAAGGACCAAATCAAGGCGGCAAATTTGATTTTTGTTTTCATCGGATATTCTTCATTTGATCAATTGAAACAAAAAAGAGAAAGTTTCTGAATGGTATTTTTCTGTCACAAAATTGAATACTAAATTGAATGGAACTTATTTAGAATAAATGATCTAAAAGAAGGCTGTACATCTAAATCCGCAACTCAGAGAAGGCTGATCAGATCAACTGAAATGTAGTTAGGTTCCAAATCAAATTTAAAAAAATATGTATTCTTATTTTTCTTATGAAAGTACCGATAAATTGTACTACATATGACAGGTCTCACCCTCTTCCTGGTTATCACATGGCAAGCAGTCACCCTATTGACAAGACCATGCAAATCATCAACTTCCCAACAGTATAGATGAATTAAAGAATTCTTACTTTGGAATGTTTTGTTGTGGTTTATCCTGTTGTGACCAATGTTCTGGTCGTGGACGAAGCGTGGTGCTCTTCTTTTTGTATGACTGGCCAAGGGCAAAGTGGAGTCTCATTCCCCTGAGCATCACACTATTCAAGTATGTTTATAGAGGCACCGAAGGGGTCCTGCCACCACGTCCTTCTTTGGGCGTACCAAGGGAGCCCCCCAAATCCCGGGATTTTGATTAACTTGCAAAAAAGACTCGGCTTTACTTCACGCCCTGATCAAGGCCAGAAGTCGTTTTTGGATGGTCTCGCTTTGGTTCTGTAAAGGATGGGAATGTGAGTTGGTGGGCGAATCTTGAAAAGTATTGTATGGTATTTTGCCACTCTTATTTGGAAGTTGGAGTGGAATGACATTTTTTTCAAGATGTATGCCAACGGAGCACCGTGGGTCCAAAGTTGGAGCCGGAAGGCAAAGCGATGTAAGTGTCAAAGCACTTGCTTCCACCCCATTAATTCCATTGATCTCAAGGAAATAAGTTTGAACCCCGGGGTTGCAAAAAAGGGGAAAAGACTCAACCCAAAGCCGGGCAATGAACGAATTGGGGGCTTTCAAAAAATCCGAAATTGCCCTTGTGACGTGGAGGCAACCAAATCCACACTCCAATTTCCACTCTTATCCGACAATAACTCTTTAATTGTGCGAGTAAATATAAAAATAGTTTATCTTCCAACCAACCTTTCTTGAATGATGAGAATTCTTATTCATGGGTATGTGTAAACCCGAACTCATGTTCCAAAATACAGTTAGTCACTTCATATACCACTCTTAGTACATATTCGTTCATCGAAAAGACAAGTGTAAACATGGAGTAGTTGCCTAATTCCTCGCATTCCTCTACACTGCTAATGTTCCAACTAATGGCCTGAAGGCGTTTGCCATTTCAAAAAGACGGATCCGTCGGAGAAAAATCCAACAGATCCCTGGGCATTCAAAGGCTCGTTGTTCCTCGTTTCACATACACAAACACACACACACACCACACACACACACACACACGTGCCCCTTCACTCATTCGCTCGCTCAGCAATCCACAGATGTAAAGCTCCTTCCGTCTTGGCTCACCCAGACGGATTCTCAAAGACCACCACATCAGTGTACCGTATATGGCAGGGTCTTCCTTTCGATCGCGCTCGCGTCTCTTCCTCATGGCATACGAAGAGAATAAGGACGGAACTAGGAAGGAGAACGTGCGGCCTTTAGCCGGTTGGAAAGGCGAAGACCACCAATGGTTGGTTCGTGGACTATCTTCGATTTCGGCTTCAGTCCCTAGTTGTGAGTTGACGGGTGAATTGCAAAGGAGAGCGTCAATTTGTGTGATTGCTTCAACTGTTCTGTCAGCGAGTGGTTGGTTGTTGATTCTGGGCACATCAAGGACACCAAGTGAACAATAATAGTTCTTTCATCTGGCACAACAACCCGTGATAGGGACGTCAGCTCCTGCACGAAGAAAGATGGTGATGGATTTTATAAGCAATCATAAACTTGAGTTTGCTGGAGTGAGATTGCAAAAAGAATGTTTATGATCCATAAAAGGAGCGACGTTAATGGCAAGGTCGGTTTGGAACAATCTCCATCGAGAGAGGGCCTCTTCAGTGTAAACGAGGAAGGGTAAAAAAGGGGCCAGATCCTATCGTTGACTTAATCTCCATTCCCACAAAAAAGAGCAAAGTTATCCATCAAAAAAACTTGAGCAATCCGTGTACCAGAGAGGACGCGAGTGTCAGCAAATGCCGAGTGAACCCCGGTCCATCACCACCAAACCCACCGTTGATCAAATGGCACAAAAAGGCCGGGACTATTCTTGTAGATCGTGGATGGCCATGGATGGGCTTGTTGCTTTAGCCAGCCACTTGCACACTTCACTTCCAGTTTGATCCGAGAAAGAGGCCACGAGCGAGTCGATTGGTATGTCTAACTGAGTCTGTGTGTGAATGTGTGCTCGTTCCAAATCTGCTGAGATGAGGAGGATGAGGATGAGCTGGCGAGGAGAAAAGTTCTGCTAGTTTTTCTCTGGCCGGAATTTGTCTCATTATCCTACAGAGCTTTGTTCTCCCGTTGGCTCTGATTTCCTTCATTGGACCAACGCAAAGGAGAGAGAGAGAGAGAGCGAGGCATCTTAAAAAAGGGGATCTCCTGAAGAAAAGAGGAAACAAATCAGCTCTATCAACTCTGACGAAGGAAGACGAATAAGAACCAACCTTTTTGGCAACACCACACAGAACACAAATAGACAAGCGCCAAGTTGCCGTACCTCTTATTTTCCAACTAGTTAGAGGGACCCACATCCACCCATCCACACACACCCCACTCGCCCACTCATCAGCACTGAAAGAAAGAGTGGCTTTCAACCATACCAAACTCTTGCCAAAAAGACAAAGCAGCCTGTCACGTCCTTGTGGCTTCGAAAGAACCCAAGAGAAAGTGTTCCCTTTTTTTCTCGAAATAAGTGTCTATCTCACCCTCAAAATTCCATTAAAGTCCCCATCATAAATAGAGTGCAGAATCTTGATCTACCTTGACGTTTACTTTGTGCCTCATCAAGAAGGACCGACTGACTTTGTCTGGTGCAGTAGCCATCTAAGTGAGCTAACCATCCAACCAGCCAGCCAGTTGCCATCCCAAGGAGATCATGGTTCCAAGAACAGATCCCCAGAGATTAGGGATGAATTCCATCCTGTTCTTAATCCTAGTTTTGAGCCTCTTAATGAGAGGGATTGAGTCGAGCTTCTCGCCAAGTAATGGCTTCCTGAATGAAGAACCAAACCTTGACGGGGATTCCTTTGCATATGAAGGCGCCGCGCCCTTTGACGAGACCAACTCCAATAGAATCTTCCACCACGTCAGTGACTTTGATGAGCAAATTCTGGCCTCTCCCAAAGGTAAGCAAACCCAGGCTTTTTCAAGCTTCTAGAACATAATCCTCGAGGATTGATTCATTGGCCGATAAGCGGCCGCAGAATAGACTTCATGATTGTGGAAACCTGCTCGGTTTTTCCACTTTAACCTTATCTTGCTTTCAGGTCCAAAAACAGATTTCCACTACGTAAACTAACGCATAAGTACATATTCATTCATGTGGGCCTAAATAGAGCCCTCAGTTGTGAAAGGCTTTTTTTACGACGGTCTCATGATGGCAGTTCGTACCCGTTGAAGGGAATTATGGGTCAGCCTGGCATGTTATCAGTAAGTGTGTTTTGTAGACTTGGAGTTCAATGACTCATGAATAAAGCACTCAAAACTTTTTAAAGGGCCCTGATGGCACTAGTGGGTCGGAAGGGGACCCTATAACCCCCACGTCCAAATATTCATGGCACATTTGCCTTTCCAGAAAATCCCCCTATCCCACATGCACAATAAAGACAGAAAACTTTGGCCGATTCCTTCATCTTCAATAAACATTGGGGCCAAACACCTGGAATAAGAACGAGACCAAGATATAGCACATCCTCATTCTCTCTAGGCCGATATAGGCCACTATCATCTTCGTTTTATCCCACTTGCCATCAAATGGTCATCCCCTTTGGCCATTTTGTCCATATCATTAACTCGTTTTTGCATACCTTTGGCCGAGAAGGAATCCAAGCTGATTTTGCAACTTTCCCCGGCCCTGCCACAAATGGAGGACTGGGTCCCTGGAGTTGGAGGTCCATAACTTTGGTGGCGTGTCCATCGTATGGTACCGTTACATCCACTATAGTAGATCCGAATGATGCCTTAAGTAGAGCTTTGTTGACACGTAAACTTTGACACGAGAGGGAAAAATTACAACACCACGGGATACAATTCTTATTTTATGTTATACGAAGAACTGCAGACCTTAATATCAGAGACATTGCGATACCAAATTCAGTGTTCCAATTGAGTGGTTCTAGCCCAACCAACTTAGACATAAAGTGAGCCCAAATCCGTCCCAATGAAGGAGCAGCTCTGGCTTCAACAACAACATTAGCTCGATTCGTTCCATTGGGACCTTATTGTTGTTGTTCCATACATGGAACATGGCACACTTTTATGCCCCCTTTCACTAGGACGGCACAAGAAGGGTCTGGGCTAAGAGTTGCGGAGAGAGGGCCTTTTTCCATGAAATCTCTGAGATAAGGCTTAAGAGGAAGAGAGCGGAAGCTCGCTTGTCTACGTATTTACCCGTACGTAAGTACGTACGCTCTATGTGTTTGTGTGTGTGTGTGTGTGTATGAGGGAGTACGTGGGTTGGTACTTTACTACTTTAAGAGGCCAGCCACACTTGATTTACTGGTACGCTTTCATAACACTGTACGTACTTTGTTATTCGGAGTGTAGAGTGTACCCATGTATTTAGATTTGGATCGCTGGTTGTTTTTATTACTGTAAATAACTCGGGTCATTAAATGAAGGACAACCGTACATGTTTGTTGTTCGTAACATGGTCTTTATTAATGTTCTGGTTAAGACAATGGCTTTGGAATGTCTGTCATGTGGCTATGCATGCGAGGTGATATAAAACCCGGGCATTTTATGCTTTTTTTCTTCGGCTTCGAGGAGGAGAATTCGTCGGGTGAAGGAAAAGAAAACTGCAACAAAGCCTATGTCAAAACAATGTTTCGAGTAAGTTTGAAACGTCGAAAAAATCATGGTCCATTGGCTCCTTGAGCAATTTCTTGATTGGAACACAACCCCAGCCAAACCAAGAGTTATTCTTTATAGAGAGCTATAACACACCAGACGAGAATTGGTCAGTCATAAAAGCAAAGGAGATAGCATCTCAAATGGTCCCTTTCTACTGTTATTCGCTCGATGTTTCAGTATTTGGGTCAGTGAATTGGCTTTGTCAAAAGGCGGGGCAAATACAGTTTCATGTTCCACGTTCCACTGAATGGACGCGCCAACGGAGGGAAACTGGAACCTTTGACACCATATGTATGTTAAATCCCAGGCTTCGACATTTTGCATAAATTAGAGCCCGACTAAAAAAGTTGAAGGGATTTAATCCCATGTCTTCCGTGTGCCTCCTGCCTTCTCTTGTCCATGAAGCCATACTTTGTTGTTCATGGATGAACACAAAAATGTGTGGGTGCGGAAGCCTTCAAGTTCATTTCAAAATCGGCTATTCGAAGCTTCACCATTGGAGGAAAGAAAGCCAACAAATCAGTGAAACAACCAACATGAATGGCTCAGCTTCAGACTGCGGAGGCCAAACGCGCCGAATCTAAATATGAAATATAGTCATTATAGATAGATGTTCTTGATGAATTGGTCGCCATCCCAAGAAGTTTCGGGCCAACTTTTCACCCCCTTTCTCTCAAGGCAATTTGTCGAAGACGACAACCGACGCCATGGTTCGTTCGTGAATATGAGTGGCGATTATCCCATCACCCACCCGACCAATTCCCGTCAGCAATCTCCCAATATTCAAACTTTTTTATGGTGTAGAGAAAAACTTTCCTCGTTCATGTTTGATCTTGGTCGCTCTTTCGAGACCACATGGATCACGCTGATAAACTTAAAAGGGTGGGAAACACCAATTTCGGTTTCCCCCAGGAATGTCCTTGAATACTATTTAAAAAACTGGGATTGAGAGGGAGTAAAAAGCTTACTATTTATTTCACTGCATAAGCCACCATGGCTTGGTCAAAGGTGATCTCATGATAGATGGCCGGGGCTTTCAATATCCACACATTCTGCACATTGAGGCATCAAAAATGGGATTTCAAAAACTGCATCGCCTTATTGTTATTCAGGGATGCCGAGTTGATAAAATGCAGGGACATAAATCGGGCCATAAATGCTCTCGTATCTGTCCAAGATATTTTATGAGAATCTCACAAAATTCCGAGCCCGACGACTTAATTTTGATGATTGAATAAACTTGCTTATGTGTTGAAGTGGCAGTTTTTCTGCTTCAAAAAACAGCATCCCTGACTATGCCTCTATGCACTTGTGCACACATCGTCCTTTAAAGGGCTGAAATTGCATTTATCTCGAATGTAGTTATTGAAGTTTTCATCTGCCACTGCATCTTTTCTTTTCTCGCGAGTGTGAAAATCGAAAAATGGACTTGACCGTGAGCGATGCCAAATTGTCAGATTCCTCAATTCAAGGGCCAGCACGCATTCCGGTGTTGCAACCACCAGCATAAGGGTATGATAAATCATCATAAGACGAGTGTGAGGTAGGGTGGTTAACAATTAGATTCCCATTACGCTCTTGAAAGTGTGCCCTTCATCACCTCATTTGAATCTGGTGTCGACTGCCGCCTTTGGTTTACGCTCTCTCCCCTGTGAATTCTCTCTAATATAATTAACACTCATTAGAGGGCAACTTTGAGAAAGCCCTAAAGGACTCATTGTCGACGGGAGTTAGCATGAGGCTCGAGGATCATTTTGATAGACCTACACGAACGTCCTAGTACCACTGCAGCAATACTAATACTCATTCTAGCTAACTTGGTGCTATAAAGAAGGCGTCCCACTTCAAACAAAACCCCACCACCACCAAAACAACAACAACAACAACTAGAGAGGTCATAAAAAGCCATATATTCAGGAGCGTCAATGCAGAATCATGAGAGTCAGTCCCAAAAGGAGGTGGCCTTGTTTGCACACCCAGCTTCAATACTTTCAAGGCCGGGAAAAAAGAGCATTCTTTGCGCGGTCTCTGTCTTGCCCGATGGGTGCACCTCTCAATATTGCCCAGGGGGAAAACTCAACTATTATTGGCACACACGTGTAAAAAGAGGGACTTGATCTAGTAAGGACGCCAATTGAAATGTTAAGGACGTGATGATGGTTCTATCCATGCCTCATGAAGATACAAAACCAACTACATGGGTGATGATGATCAGAAATGTGGATCTGGATACCAAAAAAAAATTCGGTCGCAAATCCAATGTCGTGCCAGAAAAACTCATCACGCTTTAGCAATGCATCAGAAAGTTTTGACAATAATTTTCAAATGACCAACTTTTCCGAGCTGCAATTCATCGAGCAGAGGAGGGTACTAGGCCTTTGATTGGAGGGCGACATGTTGTTCCGTACGCGTCTTCATTATTAGCAAGAGTTGCAATTTGCTTCTGCACAAACAAATTCCACTCATGACTGAACCACACCTTGTCCCAAAAGTTCCCGTCCTTGGCTTCAAATCTATGAGTGCAATCTGACTTCGGCCAATGGTTGCAAATTACGTTTAGACTTGTGAATCAAGGGTCATTGATTTCCTTTTGTGCAACAATTTCGGGACACTCTGCACTCCTCATGAAAGTTTCTGCAAAGGGAAATGAAAATTGTCCAATGAGAGAGAGAGAGAGGGGGGGAAATAATAAAGGAAGCGATTTTGTTTTTATCCAAGAATATCCAACTTGTGCTCGCAATGACCAGAGTAGCTGATTTCTACTCTCATTCGTTCACTCGATCGCTTAACTGTTCAGCTCAACAACCTGTGTACGTTTGTACATGTAAGTAATGTTTCTGTGTCTCTTTGGTATCACCGAAACCGAAAAAGAGGAAGGCGGCATATCCGTAAGTTAGTTACGAACCTACACCTTTTGTGCAACTGGCACTACATCATTGTGATAAACTTGTATTTTATGTAAATGAAACCCATTCATCAAGGTAAACCTTTGCCAGAGAGATAAACTGTCTTAGGATCTGGAAGAAGTAGGAAGAGGAATCATTAGCCTAGGAAGTAGGAAAAGCACGAGTAACTTTTGTCAAGGTCGGAGTGAAACCCATCCATTCACTCACTGAAGCATCCACCTGCTAGAGGAACACATGGTTCATCTTGCTCAGAATCCCGGGCATTTTCCTGTTCCAATGAGAGCCTCATACTAGATCGTAACGTGCAGTACATAAAGCTAACAGATTGACTGTTTTCCAAATGACTAAACTTGATGGGATTTACTCAGCTTGATCTGGAATATGGCGACGACGGTGCAGAGGAGATTGCGTTCAAGCCAGACATCGTAGGAACTTGGATGATTTCTCTGTGAAGGTCCCTTCCTGATGGTCATCCTAAGGTTGATGGATCATCCCATTGCGTGTCTGTGACGACAGGACCACCTCTAAACTGGACTTTCGAGCAATTAATGCACCTTGCAGCTTGCATTTCCTTGCAAACGACTCCCTGGAAACTGGCTAGAAAACAGCAATCAGCCTTCAAAGGCCAGGCTTTTGCACACATAGTCCCTTTTTCCCCTACAGCTGCTCTCCAAGGGATCCAGTAGTAGGTCCAAAGCTGAAAGGCACTACTAACGACAAATGAGTGCCAAAGGAAATCGGTGGTCTGACTAGCTGACTAGCTGGCTTGGTTGCTTCTTCAGTTCCACATCCCCATTACCGGATCCATTTGCAAGTCTGCAAGGTCGGGGCTTTCAAGGAAACATTCTCGCATGAAGGCCAACAGATCTATGACACATTAATTACCCTTCGCAGCTTTTGAACCTCCAGGGATATCATTGGATGTTTCCTTCAATGGCTCACCAATCTTCATACCTTTGTATGTCTGTGTGTTCTCGTAGATTAGAGGATGGGACCCGTTCTCAGTACACACCAATTGCTACACACAACAGAGTGTGGTCCACGTCGACACTGAAGGACCAAGGCTTTTCTCCGAGTGGCGAGTAGTCCTTGCTTTGGCATGTCCCCAAGGGTTTGTCAGGCACTCCTACATTTTTAAGCGGATATATCTGGCAATTTCTTGGCAAAATTGGGTTCTCTAGGGCCTAGCTGACTTCACACTAAGAAAAACCTGTATTCACTTCCTCCTTTCGGAGCTTCATGGCTAAGTCTCATGGGAGCATAGGGGAGTAAAAAAGAGAAACCTGGGAAGGCGCTTCTTTTTTTCTTCTTCTTCTCCTTCTTTCTCTCTCGTCGAAAACGAAAACGCCACTTTTACAATGAAATCTATCCTTTTGAAAAACAAGGACTACACAAACACCTCGCACTTTTCTGCCTTGCTCTTTGAAAGGAACTTGGATCCATAGATCCTACTTTGAAACTAGAACCGCCTTCTTCTACTCATGAATGACGAGATCTTGGACAACTTTTCACTCTCAAGCTCGTCTAAGAGTTTTTTTCTAGAAAATCTCTCGTTGATGATATATAAACTCAGTGAAGCAAAATATCAAGGCCATGAGACAAGGTTGTCTAGGAATGTTTGGCTTTTAGCTTGTGTGATCAACTTAGTCTCTCAATAATCACGCTAATCACATTAATGTCTTGGTATCTTGACTAATCAAGGAAAATGGACGGATACCTCAGTCGATCAAGAGAGATTGGTCCACTCAATATATTGGGATCACTGAAGGGTCTTGTTATCAAGTAAAGGATGGAACTGTCAAAGTTGGAGTGTATGCTAATAACACATGGCGTTCCAGCTTCATCTAATCTAAAAAGTTATCAAATGGCAATAATCATGAGGCAACGTATCTGAACATTTTCCTTGATCTGATCAACCCCTGCATATCACCATGATCTTGATTCATACCTCGACCAATATGAAGTACATCGCGATCGCGATGATGGGGACAAATGCCATCATAGAGAAACCCCTTACCCCATCCCGGAAGTTTTCAATGGAGAACTTCCAACGTGAATGGCGAAGTTTGGCATTGCCAAAAGCCAAAAAGACTTCAAAACGAGCTTTGCCTCTTCCGACATATAAATTGAGAGAGAGCGAAGGCAAACGGACGGACGACAATGGAACAACCTGCATTTGGGGGCCACTAAAATTGGATTTCGGAAGTGCAATTGCATCAAAGTCCTTCAAATTTATATCTTGGAACACAACTCAATCAGACCTGGATTAGGAGGAAGATGACGACCCAGATTGGATTGGCTCCAACTTTTCAGCCCGATTTTGGTACCAATTCGGATTGAGCCTTGGACACGGTCTTAATCTAGAGTGCAGCACCAATTCCATTCCCTCGTGCCTTGGAAGCTAGAATTGGATTAAGGTTCAAAAGCTAATAGTAATAATAGTGGCATTTGGTTCTCCCTCCATAAGGACGAGCGCCAAAGCGGGTTATGAAGTTTCATCAAATAAGTTCTTCAAAGAACGAAACGCCGCCGTGGTGTTTATTTTGAGGATGGACTGTACGGACTGTACCCTTTTAGAAGGATCTTTCATTCAACAGAGGCTTGTAAAATGGTTCACAACAACCAACCTAACCAACACATTGGCTGACGCGTGGACTTCTGAGAGATCGAGAAAAACAACAACATACTAAATAACTCAGTGAAGAACATCGCTGGGCTTGGGGCTACCAAATCTTTCTGGCGCTTGTACTTTGCCAGAGACGAATGTATAATATCATGCCGTCAACTAAAAGTCCACGTTTCATTCATAGCAAGTGAGTGTTCACTTCAACTAAGAAGTCCATGCCTAAGGGAACCAACAGCCTGACCTTTTATGATACGGCCATATTGAGAGGAGCTCACCGAGGCACAACCCAGTGAACACCTTTGTTGTTTTAGTGTCCAAAATATTTATGGCTTTCGACTACCCACCTCATAGTACTGATGTTGATGGCCGTTAAAACTTCCACTCCACTTTTGGTGTAAAACGGCTTTCCTCGAGAATCTCAGGGAAGGCAACTGGAATTAATCCTCAACACTGTTCAGGTGGTATGCATCTTTAAGAATTAGACACAATTGATTCTCATCTTGAGCACTGGTGTTGCACTTGACATCACCGAATGCAGTTGCACTTTTCAACCTTCCCTCTAGCATCGGGAGAAGATAAAAATGCACTTCCAATTGGAGGATGGAAGAGGGATAAGTGACCGGCTTAGAAACGGCAGGGATAAATGCTTACCCACGAGTTCCAATATTTTAATCCTACTTGCGGACTAATCTTTCGAAAGTCTTCACAACTCAATTTCAATCAAAAGCTCCTCGGTGGAATTCTTTATCTGGTCAGCCACGTAACTTTTGCATTGTGACCTCCCGAAAGAGCGGCCGAAAAAGATTTCTCGAATGGGTCTTTGTTCAGATCCGTAAGAAAAAAAAGACGTGTCCTTCCTTTTCCTTTTCCTCCAAGTCCAAAGGCCTCTAGGAAGACGAAAGACCCTCATTGAACGGAAAAAACTGCAAGGCACGGAAAAGAGATAAAACGAATAGCCTTTCAAACAAATTGCAATTATCATTGATGAACTGATTGTGCAGCTAGTTCTGAGAATCTTACTATACGCTGCATATCAGATACATATCACATGACATCAAAATACTCAATATCTAAAGACCAAATTACTCCATGCTCATCCAAAAAAGCCATGCTCACACACAAAAGAGGATTTCATGTTTGCGTTTCATATTTTCATGGTGCGAATGGCAGGAAATCCCAGTTGGAGGCAGGGGGAAAGCGAAATATTCTCATTGATGTCTCCCGCAGGTCTCGACTGATACATTTGTCAGACATAAATGCGCGGCACTAGGGCGCGATCCTGTTGAACATCGTTTTTTTAGTCTTTTTGCGCCTTCTGATTAATTTGTTTATTGATTGGATGGTTTGAGCGTTTGTTTGGAACCTCAAGTAGGGTTTGGGTGGCTGGACCATTGGTGGCGAAAGAGGTGGTGACAAATGTACTAGTATGAGCAAATATGAAAAGGCCCTCCCAATCGGGACAGAGAGGCCCCCAAAGTACACTAAGACACACTCGTGTAGACTTCACCCAATTTCTTATGGTTTGTTGTCTCTTGAAGTGGAACACTGCTTGAATATTGGAACAATGAGAAGTGGGAAAAAAGTGGAACACATGGCCCACGTGTGTTTGAATGTGAGATCCGCGAAGAAGAGTCAAGTCTGACTGGCAATGAGAAACCGGTACTTTTTCATGTTCCATTGCCTTCCGTGGGAACGGTGAAGGCTGAAGATTTGGAACTTGGCAGTGTTCCCTTCCCCTCATGGCAATGGGATTGTTCGCCAGACTGTCATCATTCATAGGCGACAGAATGACTTTTGCCTCTGTTGGAGACTTCTTTACGAGAGCCTTCAAAAATGGATTCAATTAATATGAAAGCGAGTAATTTACCCGACCCCTGTGGTGAGCCCACTTCTTACGATATGCCAACTGTTCCATGAGGATTCGTTTTTACTCGGTTCTTCCATTGATTTGTCTCTTACCTTGCCTGGAATCACTGAATATTTCATGCAGCTCACGGTGAAAACTTTCACAAAGTCGGGAAAATAATCTGGTTTGCGAAAGATTAAAGTGGAACTTGTTTTTGCCCAGGAATTAGCTTATTGGATTATCGAAGAACCCTAATTTGATTTTCGCTTCAACTCTCTTTTCCACTTTTTTCGCTCTCTCTCTCTCTCTCTCACACACACACACAGGTTGCAAGTGAGCACCGCTTTATTTGACTTCAACTAGCTTCATCTTCCTCCTGTTTCAATTGAGACCCATTCAAAGGCTGTACCAAACATGAAAACAAACAAAGCAATATGCAAAGCTCAAGAGGTTCCCTAATGTCACGCCATGACCTAGTTCGAACATTTGAGGAAGTCACCTCCAGCCCAAGAATAGCAGCACCTCATTCGTTCAATAGTGCGAGTACTACGAATGTAGAAAGAGATAGGGACGAGGAAATTCTCACATGTTCTGCTCCCCTTTCTGTGTCTCTCCCCCATCAAACGAGTTCTCCAAATGGAGTCATAGTAGTGAAACTCAGGACTGTGGAATTGGTTTGGTAGCGTTGGGTCCCACGAGGTTGCCACAAATAAGGTGGTTCTGCACCTTAAGAAATGCGGGTAAACCTGTCAACTTTAGAGGTTCAAACTTTGCCATACAGTCGCCTTCTCCCTGCACCCACTAAGATTTGTGCAGATATTACTATGATGATGAATTGAATTGAGCCTGCTCTCTCCTTGTCACCTTCACGACCCAAGCAGACGCGAACACAATGATCCTCATCCCTGGCCATGAATACTCAGAGCTCTACCATCACCTTTTGTCACATTTGGATGACACTGGGGGATCTTGATGTCGTAATCCGGGCTTTAATTGCTGCTTCATAGTGGAGAATCGTTAATTGGAAAGGAGGAAATCGAAATGAAGACATTTAATCTCTCCCCCTGACTAAACACGGAATCTGCGCTCCAATAATCATAATCAGAAACAGGGTCCACAGAGGAACAGAGTGACGGGCAATGTTGATCCCAAATTTGGAACTGGATTTCCGTAGTGACAGGCCAATCTAATCAACTGACGACTGGCAAAACAACGAGAAGGACAGATTCAATAATATTCCAAGGCAATGAAAGGCACTGGTAAATATTGTTCCCTTCTGCCAATTTGGGACAGCGCGTATTGACTTGTCTATCCAAGGACCAAACTTGCTGCTTCATATATCCTCGAGGAAATTTTGTGAACCAATCCGTGGTTCGCTCCTACAAGGTCTTCTTTCTCTCTGTGTGGAGTGAATGTGAACCTCCAATTGGCAAGAAGCCTTCCTTCACTTTCTCCTAGTGCCCGGAAGAACAGAGCTCTGTATTCATTTCTTTATCCAAACAATAGAAGAGATTGGGGAGGATGGTCCCATAGCTTTGCACACAACCAACCAACCAACCAACCAGTCTCTCGGATCCATGTTCCTCGTCATATTCCCCAAGTTGGACAGCTAAGCAAATACATGCCAATACACTTACTATGCAGTACACACTACAATCGACCCTCGCGGTTCATGGTTTGATGGTTCTGATTTGCTTGGATTGGCCGGGGTGAGCCAATGAGTAGGAGATTTGTTGATTTAAGGAGAACAGATATCCACAAACAAATACATACAGAGGCACGCACAATGGAACTCTGAGCTGACCAAATGAACTCAGATCAAAAGAGCTCTCGGGGAAAAGTATTATTAGGAAATTGATAGACGAGCAACAAGAACACGCGTCCTTCCCTCGTTCAATTAGGGATCAATGTTTTTCAGTGCCGATTATTGCTTCAACTCTCCAACATAAGCTTCGGATTGTGGGCGGCCATAACATAGCAAAGGATCCAGATTGTTCCGAACAATTAGCAAGGGCTTTGTCCTCCGGAATCCTTGCCAATCCTTCAAACGTTCATCAGTCTCTGCCTCGTTCTTTGAGGACGGGCACAAGATCTTTTGGAATGAAGTGAAACCACTGAGATGGAAGAAAAACTTGATAAATTGAGGGCGAGGCATGACGTTAACAAGTCTACGAAGATACTCTTCAGGGGAGGGATTGACTTCGGGAAGTTTTCTGGCCTTTTTCCGTAAGCTGCTCTATTGGATTATGTAGTACGTTGGACAAACATCTAATCCCAATGCAATCCTAACTATTCCATTCTCTGAACTAATTTCAAATTCTAGCGTGGTTACCGCACCTTGTGGTTCTTGAATGATAGTGTAGAATATTTGAACGTGCCAGGTTTTATCGACTTTGTGCAAAATGTAGGAAAAAATGATCCGGTCGAAGAACGAACGACCATGGTTCTTCGGTTCGAAATGTCAATGAAAGTCTCGATGCCATTTAATCCGTCTGAAACTTTCCTGCTTCCCTCTCATTCTTCCCGAAATGGCATTCAATTCATCTCAAGCGAACTTGACTGGTGGAATTTGGCCTCGCATGGTAGCAGTTGTATTCTGCCTACACCATTTGTCTCCAAACTATTTCAAATTGTGGCTAGATTTATGTCGGATTTCCCGGATAAGCACATCGCCGACTGGCTTTGGCGAGTCAGTTGTGGCATCCCTGTATAGTACTCGGAAGGCTGGTGCATGTACAAAGGGGAGAGTCCACTTCAGATAAAACTTGAGGCCCTCCCCTCGAAATCCCAGAAAGGCAAGCACTAAGAGAGCAAGGCTGGGCTCCTTTTTTCGTCTCTCATTCTCCTCCCATTCAATTCGTCTCAATGAAAAATTGGAGGATGAAGAAAAAATTGCTGGCTCTTTCCGCAAATGTGGTTTAACTATTGCCAAGATGAAAAGTAAGTTTGAGAGGAAAAGAAAGAGCGAGAGCCGCAATGATTTTCGATTTTGTCTCAGATTTCCTTCAGATCCTTTGTTTAGACGTAGACCAAATTTTCGAACGAGCAGGCAAGATACGTGGAGAACAAATAGGAAAAGAAAGTTTCTTGCTTGCTTGGTAATCAGACTTGACTTTGGGTGTCTGCTCGAGGATTCCTGAATGCAGGTCAACTTGTCAGGTATTGACTCATGGCGTCTACCCAAAAGATACTTCATGGAATCGATTCGATAAGACAAGAGACGGTAGCCATTTCATGCGACAAAATCACGGCCAAACTTCATACAAGTAGTAGGTGGTAGGTAACGCCAAGCCAACTCGAGACATTGACCTCACTTCTCATTCTGGCTTCATTTCTTGCCTTTCTCAGACGGAATGGAGCACTAGGTCTAATTCTATTTCGTGTGATATGTGTCCTCATTCGGGGGGATTGAGACAAATGTATTTCAATTCCAATTACTTCGCCCTCTCCCCCTCCTCTCTACTTTGCCACCGTCTACGTACTGCATATAGTACGTACAGCACATTGGTACAATACAGTAGTCTAGCCATCAATCCTCCTTCCTGCTAGCAACTAAAGCCACTGAAGTTCTGGCAGTGTATCGAACTTTTGAACGCTCTTTGACTGTCTCGAAACATGGGTCATTGGATTGAAGAGTGGGAACCTATGGCAAATATACGTTTCAGAGCGATTCTCACCTTCAACGGAATTGTATTTGCTTTTTTTTGCCTTTGTGACAAGCTCCTGTCTTGGGTTTCGCAAAACCGATTGATATTACTCGTTCCATTAGGGATTCTTGGTCCAAATACCAAAAGGACTTTTCCATGGCATTCGTCTCTTTGGGCTGGAGAATCGTGCTCTCTTTTCCCGGGTTTGGTCACATTCTTTGCATTTCCTTCCCAGCTCCTTTTCAAAGATCCTCCTCAATCCGAAGAAAAAGAGGTTTTTAAGGACTTGGTTTGAATTCCAATTGCCAAGTAAATCGAGGATAAGGGAGGCTCTTCCCTATTCACATGAGCAAGTAGCAACCCTTTCATTGCTCAACCATGCCAGAAACCTCCTTGAAAATCAGTGTGGTGGGTGATGGTTGGGAGTTGGGACTTGGGACTTGGGACTTGAAAGATGGTGCAACAACCATCCAGGGTTGGAGGCTGAGACGGCTCTTTTCAGTCTTCATTCAAATGGGTAAACAGTCGTGTGGGTTATTTGGCGGCAATTTATCTTGTCTGTGATTATTCAGACGGTTTCTCGAGAAGGAGCTTATTTTCTCGACAACCTTATCACCGACGACGACGATGACGGCGACGGTTGAATCCTTTCAAAGGCGATCAGTAAATAATTCAAAGCTGCCTTGGATCCTTTTCCAAATCCAAAACTCTTTGTCGACTAAAGGGAGACAAGTTTATGTCTTGAGGAAGCACGACGTAAATACTATATAGACTCGAGTGTTGGAATTTTCTTTGCTTTAATCAGCTCTTTCCTACCATCACGTGGAAAACTTACCCTAACACCCGACATGCTCTATTTTCCAACATAATAATGGCTCTTGTATTTCTCTTACCAGAGCTTGTTGAAGGACTAAAAACGCCAGAGCTTATGAGAGACATTTGAAACTTTGAAAGCTATTCTTGGTTCAGCAACTTATCTTGTTATGACAACAGTAGTCAAATTTGAGGTTAAAATGTTGCCATCGTTGTTCACATCCAACTAGCTGAGTATTACTCCCTTTTTTCTGAAGATCGTGTACTTTTTGAGAACAGAAATTGGTTGCTAATATGAATAGTGAAGAGATAGGTTTACCAAACGGTTTTGAAAAGTGTAAATTTTCGTACAAATAGCTCTAATCAATAAACCTTAGACATGACCCTATTTGAACCCCCAGCAATCTCTGTCGTTTTGGCAACCCAAGAGTTTCGTTGTGTTATTGTTGTTGGTACGTTGTCTTCAAGTTTTGTTGGAGCGTTAGATTGTCCGGGGCAAAAAGAAAACTTTGGTTGAAACTGTCCAAGTTTTGGGCATTGATTATGGCTCGTATGATATTGCCTTAAGTCTCTCGCGTTCCAAACTTTGTTGTCCGTTGTCGGTCTTGAAGTCGTTATAGTAGCTTTGTTCGAAGATCATTTGGAGAGTCACTCACTTATTAAATGATCCACTTATTCCAAAGGAAATAACTTGGATAGGCTTTGGTTCCAATATCCCTTGGCAATTGTTACCGGGGAAGAGGGGGCCTGAATTTGTCAAAAGACATGAAAGTGAGATGGTGTTGTTGTTTCAAAATTCTCTCTGTGCCAATTTCCTTGCCTCGGTCGGTGATTGTTCCGAACTGTATTGGGATATTGGGAAAGCATAACAAACACAGCTACAGCACACTTGCTATTCCTTATATTGGATTGCCCGAAACGTACAATTCGCATCGGGGGAGAACCAAAGATCTGGGACATCTTCAACCTTTACATACACCAGGGTTCCACTCCGCTCTCTGTGCATTGCACAGAGTGAGCTCCCTAGGGAGAGCAATCGAACCCAAGAATGAATGAAAGAGGGAACAACACCGTTGGGCTCGGGTGGTAGGTCTTGTTGTTTGATATTGGAATTCTCTGACTCTTGTCGAGCCCTTTGGCGCCCCAAATGGGCTCAAAATGATGCCTAGACATGGAACACTCTACTCATGGACTTTGGTGTAACTCAGTTCCAGAACAGACGCCACAATGTGTGAATGCACAAGTTTTGAAGGCCAAGCCATTGGATTATTGGTTCAAGTTTGGAACGGAAAGTCGAGTGAATAAACTTTGTAGGGACATTTCAAAATCCCCCAGTCATCCCCAAATAATACACTACTACATGAACTTTCATCCACTCTCATTCAAACCAATCCGTGAAGTGGAACAAACCCAAGAGGGCGGCGAGGATGAGGAGGAACCTACTCAGTTACACTTGATTCTCTCCCCTCACAAAACCAATACCAATATGTAAGCGGTTGCCCATTATTTGTTGTGACCGAAGACCCTAATTTTGTCTGTAAATCTTGGAGATTTTTGAAGCCAGGATCTTTAAGACGAAACTGTAACAAGTGATGATTCTGATCGTATACGGAGTTCACTCACAATTGATGATATTTCGATTTGCACAATATTCAACAGGAGATCACACTCATGAAAGAACACAAAGTTCAAATTCTGAATGACAAATGTTGGCCAAAAATATTCCCATCTATCTCGTGAAGCAATTCATCTCACATGATCTTGAAACGTACAACTTCAAAACCGTAACCAAGATCGATGAGTCGCGCCCATGTCAAATTTCACCATCAGCCACGAAGGCTCCTTTCACTCCTTTTTTATCAGTGAAAGGTGGACCGGAGCTGAACAAGGCGGGACGTTGTTAGGGAATGGAAGAGAAGGGGGATAAAGAATGAGCGCGAAGCTCGGAAACGGATCATTTACTGACCATTTGCCCTCGATGAATGGGTCAAGAATTACAACACCACTACCACCACCACCACGCAACTTCGAGTCGCCGTCGTAGCCGTGGCATTGGAACATGGCAAGTGGAAGTAGGAGTTTCTTTGAAAGAGCGCTGAGAGGATCAAGGAATGTGGGACGAATGAGATGAACTGCTCAGTTGACCTATGGGGATCTTGGCTTCGAGAATTTACCTCCATCAAGGCTTATTCTTCTTTTTCTTCCATATCAATGTACTGACGAACAACCAGATCTGTTGATGCATCGACCAGTGACCACAAAATATTCTTCCTTTAGAGGCTCTTTCATATAATGAAAGGTCTGAAGTAAATATGAAGTATTAAATGACCTCTCTTGATCCTTGCTCTCGTACCAATCTCACTTTGCAAAAGCGTGTTGTTTGAGAAAGTCAGACGACTTCGAGTGGGGAATAAAGGGATTTCCGGTTGAGTGAGTGCATAAACAAAATGGCAAAACCACCACATCAGGAGGTCATTAAGAGGTCTCATGTTCCCCCTTTGGGCCAGACTAATTGTTCCACCCACAATGAGCTATGAAGTGTAGCTATATTTCTCGCCGGGGAGCCCACCTAAGAACTCAGTTCCACATGTATGGCCGTCACTCAGAGTTGATCACCATTAATGATGAGATCCTTAACCACACTGTTCCGTTTCCCAAGCCGTTCTTGTTGGTCGATGTGGTGGTTGGACCCGAAAGGGTCTGGCTCTAAGTCCCTTTGGCCTATTGAACAAAGGAGGTAGAGAACAGCGGGATCTCAATCATTAAGGTGTGCGAGTGTATGTCCAAGATGTTCCCTCTCCATTAGGTAGATCATCAAATATCCATCGGACGACAGATCTAACGTGTAAGTGGGGAGTTTTAAATGATTTTTAAATCACCATTTTGGACCAGTTTCCTCTCGTTCTCTCTACTCATGAACATGTTTGTCGTATGGCTGTTGACTGAGGAAAGAGAAAAAAGCACAAAGAAACGGCCGGAACTCAAACATTTGTGCAACCACCAAGTACAGTAACTGCCCACACACGAACTTGAGGTAATAGACAAACCTAAAACAAATCCCCTGTGCATCAAATTGTATGTACATAGGACAGGTTTTCTCAAGAAGGAAGTGCACTTAAGAGCATGTAATCTGGGCCAAGTTGGGGAACAGTGTAAGTTAAACTCTTCTCTTTGGTCTTGTTGTGCCTACGAGCTAGCGATAGTTGTTCCTTCTCTACCTCTTAGTAGGTAAATCTTGGTTGTCTTTTTGTGTTGGTTCGGGTGCTTGAGAACATTTCCCTTAACTTGTTGGAGTGTTCTTCATCCATTTCCTACTCTTCAGTTGCTTTGCGAATTCTCTGGAGAAATATACTTCTAGTACCTCTCTCATTGAGACCCAGAACCCTGGAACAAAGACCTTCTGCGTGGGTGAACTCGATTTGTCCTTGTCGAGCCAATCGAAGGTTGGAGGGGACAAAGCCTGGAAATTTAAAGGATTTCAAGATTCAATGAAGCGCACAGGTCGAAAAAGGAGCAAGCTAAAATTTGCTCCACCACTCCCAAGAGATATCACTTTCAAGAGCGTCTTAGCTCAGTGAAGGGAGATGTTTGCTGTCAAGCAGAAGTCCCATGGACCAACCAGGGAAAAGAGGCTGCCCGACGTCCTCGTGCTTCTCCATTTCTCTGAACAAGTAATCAAACTTTTCCCTTTCCGCCTGGTTGTTGTTGTTGTTGTTGTTGTTGTTGTTCTTGTTCTCACGGACAAGAAGAAGTGGCCTTCGTCAAACTTCAAGTACTCGACCCTCTGACAGTATTGGAGAATGACAAATTCAAAGTGAAGTTCCCAGTTGCCCTCCCGTTTGGAACATAAAATCATAATCAGCGATAACTATTGCTGCTCTGTTTGGAGCCTTGGAACTCCCTTTAAAAAAACTTATTTTACGCTATTCCAAGACACCTGTCGGTCTCTATTGAAACTGACTTTTAAAACGCTGCGCTCTTTAGAGCCTCGAATCCGCTTGGCATGAGCCGCTTTTGCTAATATTCTGCGTTGGCTTAACAGAAATAAACATCCTTCCAAGAGCATGATGAATAAAGGTGTTTTTCCGTTGTTAATAAAACTCATGTGCATCTTTTGTTTTTGGATGAATCCGACTTGAGTACTGTGAGATGTACTAGAATATTGAGATATATTACTTTGAAGCTCTTACCAATCATCCATTCTTTTAGCAACGTTTGCTGAAAAAGTACTACTGCAATTCCTTTTTCCAGAATCAAACCTGAATGTTTAAAAGGAGATGTAGAATAATCATGAATCCAGGAAATTTAATCATTCCCTTAAAGATCAATTTAAAGGTACATTTAAAATATAAGGTAAAAAACACCTTCATGTTTATCTGATCTCCATCCGATCGTGACTCAAGGGTTTTAGTTCATCATTTTCTAGAGCCAATATCGTTAAAAAGTGCTTGCTAATGTCGTGCTTGAGCCAAGCCCACCTTTATTGATCGTACAATTTAGTGTCGACAAAAATGAAGTTCTATGTAATCTTTCTAATTGTATAATAGCACAAAAGCCCACCACTCTAATATTTTGCTTTTTTCCTCAATTGGAAATAGCGACTTTGGACACTTTGCAATTTCCAAGTGCTCAAACAAAATTGAAATAATGACCTCGTTAAAGGTACAAAACGCAATGCTTCAATCACGCTATCTGAAGAAAATCCACAAATTGATATCGCCCCCCCCCTCCTTGAATTGAACTCGTCTGTTTCCGAAGAGCGTTATTTCATTTCAAATGTCAAAAGTTTCGCCGTCAAAGGAGCTCATCACTGATGTCGTTTTCCATCAATTTCCAGGGGCCTTTGATGCCAATATGTATTCCAATATGATTCCCCTCTCGCCCATGGATGACCCGGATTCCATCCCCATGTCCAATCCGGGCACTCCTCATGTGACAGCCACCGCAGGCGCCAATATCACATTGGCTTGTCCGGGAGTGAGTCCCACGTCCTACATCTACCTGGTGGAATGGAAATGTGTGGGATGTCGGTGCCAAGACTGTCCCAATCCTCATGGCGAGGGTCTTCGTATTCTGAGGTAAACTCGTCTTGGTCGGCTAGGCATTCATGCGGATTTCTTTGACTTGCTTGAATGACAAATGACCTCCTGTTCCAGGTACAATGACAAACTTATGAGGTGGGACAATGAGGACGAAAGGAGGAACTTGGACATGGACCGGTCGGGATTGAAATTTGAGCCTGTCACTTCCGCTGACTCGGGAACATACATGTGCTTGATTAACAATCGCCGAGAACCAGATTCACCGATAGTTTTGATCGTGCAAGGTAAGGCCAAGCAATTAAGCATATTTGTGCTCTCCTTGCCGTCATTTCTGATAGATACTCGCATTATTTATACATTCCATTTAGAAACCGCTCTTGGTAAAATCAACTAAATAGTCGACCCATCCTCTCATTTATGATTTGGCATGGCTTAAAATGGGAGTGACCAACTTATTATAATTGAAGAGTCAAACTTATCTTAAAATATGAATTTTCTATGAAGGGTGTATGAGACAACAGTTTCTTTTCTTTATGGTCCGTTTTGAATGCCTGGCTTGATTCTAGATGCATTTCATGATGTCACTGGTAAGATTTTACTCAGAGATTTAGCAATTAGTATGAAAATCTGCAAATTGTAAATACGTGAGAAATGAAATGACACAGCCAAGATTTTTTGTTAACCCCTAAGCCTTGCGGTGTTGTGACCTTTAAAGTCAAGAATACAGAATACAGATGTAAGGCAAGCTAAAGAAAAAACACATTTATGTTTCTTGTGATTAAATCCGAAACCTTTCATGAAATTTCATCCCTCACTCAGTTCCAACATCAACGTCCTTATCAAGTAGCAGATCCTAGCACACCGAGCCTTCTTGAGCTTAACAGAGGGCTTTGCGTTCGGTCCCACCGTTGTCTTTTCAAGTTTCTCAAGAGCCATTCCTGCGTCAAAGGTCAGCTCCAATGAAAGAGAATTTATGGCACCCAAGGGCCAAACGACCGAATCGCTTTCTGTCATGTTCTGCATTCTGGCAATTAGTGGTTAATCGTAAACGCCGTTTTCAAAATGACTTGTCATTCATTTCCCTATCACATTTGGTCCATTCCGTTCCCAGGACTGCTGTCATTCTCTTACTCGAGATCCCATTGTATTATATTGCGTTGTTGGTGGGATGGAGTGCCTACATGGAACAAATGCGCTGTTATTTCCTCATGACACGAGTGGCAAATCACGCCAAGATGATGTAATCTAGCCTATCATTTACCTTTAATGTCCACGTGCCTCAGGGAAATGCTTGCAACTTGAAATTGGCAAGTCTAAAGGGAACCGTTGGACTTTGTGGCTTCCAAGTTGTAACTGAATTGGGCTCTAACTAAGTGAGTAGGGGAAATGTGCTCTAGTTTCAATGTGGTTATTCGACAATGGTTCAAGTGCTGATTTGACGAAGGTTACGTATGAGGACTAAGGACGCATAAAACTAATGCCGTAAATGTTGAATGTACAGGCTCCAATTACGTGTTAAGATAGACACGAATTCGAGTGGATTCATCGTTCAACTTATAGACGTCTTGAAGAGTATTGAACTTATTGAGTTCTCATCAATTAAGTGCATGAAGTCTATTTTGTACTAACCACCAATGTCCAATTTGAAATCCATCAAAACGCTTTTTTTTACATTTCTTAGATAAGGTAAATTGTAGTCTAGTACAATATTTTTTATGGAGTCCGGAAGAATAAACACGAAAACGGTTTCCGCTATTTTGTGAAAGTGCCATTTCCAGTTAAGAATTTTTAATTATGAACGTTAATTTTTCCAAATGTCAATGATCCTTCTCCTTAAACATGTTGGTTCTTCGACATGCTTTCCAGTCAACAACTGTTTTCCCAACCCATAGCAAATCTAATATCAAAGTAATCACGAATAATTGCTGAAACTTTACGCTATATATTGTTATTATTATTATTATTATTATTATTATTATTATTATTATTATTATTATTATTATTATTATTATTATTATTATTATTATTATTATTATTATTTATTCATCATCATTATCATACTTATGTGGTTACAATTTTACATGAAAGAATGAATTTGCAATTCAATGATTCTTAACAGACAAAGCCCAACATTTTTGGACAGGTGCTTCTTTTGATCATACGAGTATGTTAGCGAGGAACACACATCAAAAGAGAAAATGAGCCTGTAATTTGGTCATTGAATGCGGGAAAAATACCGTTTGAAATACAAACTAAGCCCCCCAAAATTGGCTAGAACACAATGATGCAGGCATCCAGGTTTTTATATGAAATTGAATCATTTTCAGGCTTTGCAATCAACGAAGATTCCAATATTTTCCAATCATGTTTTGTGGATAACGCCATCTTTGTTCTAATTTCAGATGTCCCTGATCCACCTCCAAGTCGTCCTTTGGTGGTTCGGTTGGATTCTAGGAGTGTGGACTTGTCTTGGGCTCCTCCAAGGAGGAACCACCACCATCACGTTATATCATACAAGATATTTATCAAGTAAGTATTCGACCCTCAAATAGAACTCGAAATGAAAGTGAGCATTTCATTTGAAAAAGAGGCTATGTTTTTCAACTTTGAAACCGCCAGACTTTTTCCCTCTCACTTAGTGGCCGACAATCCAAACCTTTTTGGTATACCAAGGAAAAAAGGGAAACTTTCCGCTTGAGAAAAATAAAACTTTTTCATTGACTTTTCCACCCTTGAGTGGGCAAAGCCATCCTTCAGCCTTGGCCACAATTTTCTGGGGCGGATTCCGCTCTCGCCCCCTCAATTTACCGATAGGGACCATTGCTCAAGGTGTCAGGCGTGTTAACCACTCAAATGGCTTTCCAACCATCAAATCAATGGGTTCAAAATACCGCGTCCAAAACAGCCTTCATCACAGCCTTTCCCGAATCTCCAGATCCAATCACTCGGTACGTTACTGAACTCCCGTTCATTGATCGTACTCATTGTGATCATGTATGAGAATGGAGTTGTGCGGCTCCAATTGCCTGAATGGTAAATGGGATGGGCCTCTAGAGGCATTTCTACTACAATTGGCAATTGGTATCCAATGATGAAGTGAGTCTGGTTTTCATTCGTGTTCCTCTGGCCGTCGCCTCAGCCTTGCTTCACACCCTGAAATATCGAAAACACATTCAATCCAATGCCAAACGGCGCCAAAGAAAGAGCGCAGTCTACGTTTGAATGATCACTAATTGGACAATCAACTTGGGTTGGACCCCATTTTCAAGCTTAATTCCCCATTAGAACCTGAATAGTACGGTCGTATGCCCATACCCAGATCGCTCTACGAAACTGACAGGAAGAATGATTGCAATTTGATTTCATTTCCATTTTTTTTGTGCTGGCTGCGGCGTGGCAGCCTTTCATCCAGGTCGAGTTGACCATTTACTTTCTAACAAGTTTATTGTCAGGGCCTTGATCACATAATGTCTCCTTGAAAGTTTACGAAGAAAAGTTCCCAAAAAGGCACCTCTTTATTCTTCCGCCCTTGCCTTGCCAAGGCGGGCTTGTTGACTGGTTGGCTGGTTGGCTCTCTTGACTGTTTTCATTGTTCATTGTTCCTTGGTCGATTCTTGGAAAGAGGTGAAAGAGAGGGGGGAAGAAAAACTTCCGCTGTCGAGTGCTCGTCGTTGGGTTTGGCCTCAGTCAAGTTGTGATTGGAATTGTCGGCCTGGGATGGTTGGCTGACTGGCTGGCAGACTGGCTTGTTAGTTGTCTGGGGCCGTCCTTTCCATGGCACAGCCCTTCGCTTGAGTTTCGTTGAGTGCGGGATGGTACTACTCGTAGTGATACGACAGGATTCACAACAGTGGCCTCGCATGTCGATACCTATCCTCGAACGAATCCTTCTATCTCTTCCTCTCTCTCTCTCTCTCTCTCATTTCTGACTCCTAGAATAGATAGAGCCGATAGTTTGAGAAACTCAGTCTACTTCGGTGTCGGGCCATTCAATCCTGAGTTCCATGTTCCTTTCTTTCGACGGTGTTTCCGTGTTCTCTCACTTTAACTTGATCCAATTTTGGCTTGCCAGCCAATTACAGGAGGTCACTTTGAGATTGTCGTCCCACTTTAGGATGATCAGCCATCGAACTTTGAGAGTGGACGTGAATTATTCATACGAGCCGATCTATGCCGGTACATACCCCTTGACTTTTGACAATGGAATATGTATGCTTTTTCTTACCTTTTTCGAACTGGAAAGCAGATATGCGTGTTGTTTCATCATCCTAATGTCCAAGAGATTAGGCATTCTCCAGCCAAGAAAAGAAGCCATCGTTTGCTTTTTGGCTATTGCTCACACTTGAGCAGCGTCATTAGCAGTATTCACTAACATTCTCGTCGTTTTGACGCTACTATTTTTTCTCATTCTCTCCTTAAAAAACATTCAACGCCTAACTAGAATCTCACCTCTCTCCCGCCCCAAATAACCAAAGTTCACGTGTATTCCCGATCGAGCTTAAGCTTTGTCCCGAATTTGGGTTGTTGTGATCAAGGTTCCAAGATTTAGATTCTCCCTAGTACTTAACCTACTTTCCAAAGGGTACCAATCTGCCCAAAGACTCTGCTACAGTCTCCTGTACGTGCAGTAGGTATATATACAGAGTATTTGCACCTACTGTACCGGGTGGGCGTGAATACACGTCCGAAAAGTGAGATGTCTATTATGACATCTTTCGTTCATATACGTAAAGCACTCCTCTTCCAAAACAGAAATGGTTAGGTACATGCATGAAGAGGAGAAATGTGCACTAGAATTCGAGCTCGAGTTCGCGGCCACCCGGTATGCTCGTAGCCAGGGCAAATTCTTTGATGGAAGGGGGTTATAACATGGAATAAATGGATGGACGACAGATCGAGTCGAAGAAGGCACAAGGATCGAGTGAGGGTAGGAGGGTACATCCATCCATCCATTCAACCTCCCCCTTCTCTCCTCTCCTCATCAATCGCAATAAGTGGTTTGGCTTTTTCTGCTTTGATGGAACCATTCACTTGCGAACAGTGCGCACCTAACTAAACCAGTTGGCAAAAAAGCACACAAATATTTTCATAACACCTTGACGTCACTACGACAGTGCTCATATTCTTGGCAAGTGCAATGATACTTTGTGCTCACTCAATATGAACAATTGGCATCGCCTCGTCGCTTTGACAGTAAACCGATTTTCAAAACCACTTGCCACGCACGTTTTGACTCGTGTCAAACGGTTGGATTTGCCATTGGTGGAGCGCTACATGGTATATGATGTTGCAAAACCATGTTCATCTTCCTTTTCCTGGCTCCTTGGCTCCTTGGCTCCCTCCTATTGGGCTCCCTTGTGGCTTAAAGGGCTCAAAGTGCATCTTGACAAACTTGACAGATTGTTCTTGGGTGGAAAAACCCGGGCTGATCGAACTCTTGGCCATCTCTCATTTTCGAGGTTTTAAGTGAACACCTTGACTAGAAATTATGATAGTGACTTGACAGGTTGACTTTTTATCAATACAACGTGGGTGATAATGAAATGGGCTCCCGTCGGCAGATTAGAACACTGTCGCTTCATTAGTTTTATGTGCTATTTGGAACGACTAAAAGCGACGGGGAGCTGTCAACGATTAAGTTTTGGCCTTTACTTTGGAAAGTTGAAGGTCGGCGATTTAGTCATATGCCAAGCCTGGGCAAACACTCCATGAAATCCTAAACATCAAGCAAGACTGTGACAAGAACAGCCTACGTATTTCATTAAAGTAATGTGGTGAAGCTAATCTAGTTTCTTACTTCCAAGAAAGCTTGACATTTGTTGAGTTATAAGAAAGATATACATTTCATTCATGCCAAATTTGATGTGTTTTCTCACAGTTTCCTTGCGATGTAAGTAAGTTTTGTTGGAGCTATGGTCTAATCTAAAAGGACAAAGCGAATAATCTTTATTAAGTTTGATCGTTCCGCCTTGACGTGGGTTCTTTTCTGGACCAAGATCGTTCACTGAATTGTGTTCTGGATTTCTTTCCTGCATTGCTCGCAAAGAGCAATCCATGTTTCTTGGCCTCCGAATGGCATTGATTGTGTTGTATGCATACAAATAGCACACAATAAAGAACAGTTTTTCCCCGGTCACTTTCGGGCATGACAATCACATCCTACCAAGATGGTGGCCATGATGCTCTACAATTGGATTGTTGGAACGAACGGTCTGTAGGGTCGTTACTAGGACGTACTGTGCCATGCAGAAGGTCTCCAAGGCCGTTAGATTAACAACTCTTAGGACCTTGAGCAGGAAAAGATCCCAGCTACATTAATGCATTCTCGTTAACTCCAAAGCACGGAATAAGTGACTTGGATTCAAAACAAAAGATGAAAAATTCTTCGTTAACGAGAATAGCAGTCTTTCGGAACAGAGGACCCACTGTTGTTGAGGTTGTGAATGTTGTTATTGTTGCTGATGACGATGATGAAAGAGATATTGGAGACCCTGAGAGTCATCAGATTTTATCTCTGATGAGCCAAACCTTTTTGAAGGCTCGGCAAGACATACTTTTATCCTTGAATCGAGACTTTCCACGAAAACTCGATCCTACTGCAGTCGCGATGAAAGAAGAAACACTTTTTGGAATTATCGCTTGGATTCCTTTTCACCATTGAAGATGTCTGGCAGAGGATGGATGGCAGATGCTGAGAATCCATGTTCCCACACATGAAGTATACCACTACTGTACAAGAAACCAGGTCCATCTAGAACTGGGTAACCATTTCCCGTTTGGCACTCTAACTCAAAGAGACCAACAATGACTTGGACCACTTGGAATTGCTGAAACCAGTGGGTGATGATGTGCCAAAGAGGGATCTCTTGCCTGCTCTTTCTCTCCCTGTCCAATCTCTTTTGGAATCTAAAGTAAAAACACGCAATCACTTCTAACACAAAAAGTGGTTTGTTCCCATATCATTATCATCATCATCCATCTTCTGGGCATCGCCGCCCATCCAAGATTGGCAGACAAATGGTGGAGTCGGTTTTTTTTGGCAAACCGGCGAAAAGAGACTTTGAGTTCTGACCTTGCTGACTTTCTCTCTTCAGTATTCTACAGAGATGAATGTTGTTAGCCGTAGTCCAAAATTCGATTCCCCACGGAATCGCTATTCTTAAAAAAAAGAAGCTCGCAGGCGATCATGACAGACCAATCAGTTTCTTATAATCATGCGCATTAAACCCCGCTTGGGCTTCTCATCATGGTTGTCGAGGCCAAGTCCAAATTATCTGACGTGTAATTTGAGTTGACGGTCCTTCAGCTTCTGGTGTAAGATATAATTAATGTCAATACCAAGTCTATCATTAGCACGTGTTGAAAACTCTTTGGTTTTTTTTATTCTCAATTATCCATCGACTTGAAATGTGGATTCCAACCAACGTCATAGTCAGTGAATTTACATCAATTTTTTCAGGGAAGGCGAGACTGGATCTTGGGATCGAACTGTGGAGACAAGTTCCAATCTTACTCGATTCCATATCAAGGACCTTCAGCCCTTCACCACCTACATGTTTCGGGTGTCGGCAAAAAACCTGCTCGGCTACTCCAAACCCAGCAAAGAGAGCTACCCAACCATGACACACCGAGAAAGTAAGATATCAAATGACAATCGCCTTTATTTCAGAGCTCCCTGAATGACGAGAATGTTCATTGGTCTGCGGACTAGATCCAAACCCTGAGTGCAGTATTGATTGGCGTACCAACTTTTTTAATCATTTAAATGTACTATTGCCACAATGATAAGGAAGCGTATGACTTTTCATCATTAACCGGGGCTACTAGTGAATTATAGCAGCCCCCCCCCGCTTTCCCATCCAAGTACACATACACTCACTACATACAAAGAATAAGAGGAAATGTCCTTTATTGCCACAATGATAAGGAAGCGTATGACTTTTCATCATTAACCGGGGCTACTAGTGAATTATAGAAGCCCCCCCCCGCTTTCCCATCCAAGTACACATACACTCACTACATACAAAGAATAAGAGGAAATGTCCTTTCTTCCCATGAATAAATAACTTCATTTCCGGTTTTGGAACTGCATATACAAACATGAATGGATCAAAAAAGGTCAGGAATTTTCTTCCGTGGCAATCGCGTTCTTGTAGAAGGAAGGGGTCTGTGCAATAAATGTGACCACTTCATTATGCAACCTGTAACTGAATGGATGACTGGCGTTTTGAGGTCAATTCGTCGCTGGCATGGCTTGTGTTCCCTGCACACATGTTCCATTTGTCGGGCAGATATTAATGGAGCTTGAACCACTTGCATTTTCACCGAAACGCAGGGCCCTACTCAGTTGATCAAATTCCCTTCAAGGTCCTTGTCATCCTGGCACCTTGAGCACGAAATTAACCACAGTACATTTTAGTAGCAGGAGTGTCGGTATACTGTTGCTCCTATTATGCAAAATGAAGTGCATGTGAAAGTGGGTTCTGAAAGTTGGAGGGGTTGGTTTTGGCTGCAAAGGCATCACACATTAAATATGCCTCTCCTTGAAGATGACAAGCATCTTCGTATGTACGAGGTGTAATTACTGTCAAGGAAAGTCGTTTGGAGAGCATTTCATTTCAAGCGTTTTGAGCGCCAAAATGGAAACTCGGTGGTTCATTTTGAATCACCGATTTTGGTCCAATTTTCACAATTCTTTCGATCGAGTGGCTGGAGCCGGTCCCATTTTGAGAGATGGTGTATTTGTGCTGAATTAGCATATTTGTCAGTTTAAAATGATTGAGAGCAAACAATTCCAATTCCGGGGATTCACTCTGCCGTCTCCTCCAACGATGACGACCCACATTTTCCTCTGCGATGGAACACCTAGAAACTCGAAACCAGAATGGTTCCAAAGATTGGAGCGGAGATGAATATGTGTTCTCCCTTGAAAAGGGGTTAATACTAAGACTTTGGGAAGCCTCGTTGGTGATGGTGAAATATGTCTGGCGGATCCTTGCTCCCTTGCTCGGTGCCATTCAACAGAAGAGTAGCGAAAAGATCCCTGAGAAAAACACATCCAATTCATGCTACACCAACGAGCAGTAAAGCTTTCAAGGCAAGGAGACCTTCACCAGGATTGTTTGTACGTACGTACTACTACTAGTACTATTACTAGGACAACGACGAGCACGACGAGCACAACGAGGGTCGAGAGTGGTCCAATTCGCATACAAACGACCCTACTTAAGGTTGCTCAGCGAAAAGCGACCGTTTATTTTCATAAGTCGGAGACAACTAGGCAATTTGGTTATTGACAAAATAAGACATGTTTTCGCGAGTCCTTTGCCGATAAAAAAGCTCCTACTCACGAGAAGCTCAAAATCTCGGATCTTGAAGTTGTTCCATATTTTGATGGGAATTCTTGAGTCAAGGTGGCCCTTCTTGAGGAAATTGGTGACACCTTTCCAAGGCCTAATAGTCCTTTTCTGGCAGTTCCATTGACCGGAAAAAGAAGGAGAACAAAGACTGCCATTGCCTTTGCAACATTAATGGAGTCAATATTGGTGGTGTGTCCTCCTAGGAGCATAAGAGAGCAAAAGTGAGAGAGAACCAGAGAAGAAACTCGATTTTGATCACGGGGTTTGATTGCCAATTTGGCCACAAAACAACCAACATCGAAAGGCACACAGGCCATTATTGGATTTCGACCAAAATGGCAAGGAAGCACACAAACAAATTGCATATTCAAATCAGGAACCGCAGCAAAGCCGCCCGTTCTCCAATTGACCCCTTGAAATCTCGACCTTAACTGCAATTTTGGTGTCAGCCTTTGGGAAGCCAACCACACAGTGAACACCTCTAATCATTTTCAACGTGCTCCTCAATTATTCGTGGGTTGAAGTCTGGACCAATCTTGCCCAATTTCTCGAAAAATTTCAAGCTATCTACAATTTTAGAGCATTATCGAATGGCTCATATTCATGTTATTACCTTTTCAGAACCAAGTGGATCACCCACTTTCTTGCGGGACAAAATTAGCACAAGCTCGACTAGCTTGAGCATCGTGTGGCAACCCCCACCCAAACAGACGTTGAACGGGGAGTTCTTGGGCTATGAGATGACCTATCGGCCCAAGAATGAGCGGCGATCTACCAAATTGACGATCAACGAAGACATCTTGAGAATTCAGGTGAGTGTTAAGAGGATCCATTTGTTGTGAAAACCCCGCCAACCGTGCGGACCTTGGCTCATGGTGTTCCTTATTTTGGAACGAGTTCCAGCGGTTGGACGCTTCATTCCCAGAATGGTCTCTCATTAGGAACGAATGAGGTTGTGTCTTTGTTGGCAGGAAATCGAGTATACGGTACCGTTATACCCAAAGGCTGGACCGCGAAATAGCTAGGGACTAAGTGCAACCTTTAGTTAATGGGCCCTAGAGAAATCGAGGAAACGATGGACTCCTTTCTTCTTCGCTGTTCCCTCAGCTCCTCTCAGGTGTTGAAGGTTGCTCTTGAGCTAAGTTTAAGCTCTGCTGTTTTGCGTTCTGGGAATCTCCCGTTCAAAACAAAAACAAAAGAGTCCACTTTTCATTGCTGTCACTTGGACCTCTCTTTTTTGGTAAATAATAGCCTCATGTTCCAAGACGGATACTTGGAGTGTCTTGTGTCACCTGAAAGACATTTAAAGAAACTTGTCATTGTTGGATCATTGTCACAAACACTCGTTTCCTGAAATAAAAGGAGCAAAACAAATTTCTACCCTTGACAGTTCTCATCACCAAATAGCAATTAACGTGGGGAAAAATGCACACGCCATGAGTGTTTCTTGATTAAATCATCGATCGGCCATGCCCCGTTGCTTTGACGCCCCCATACAAAATGGCTTCAAAATCAAGTTAGCGATCTTTGACGGGCAAAAAGGCAAAAAAAGCGAAACGAGCTGGGACTGCTCCGAGGCAATGCTCCACGATTGTCATACGGTCCACGTCAATACCGGCGGTGTTGCGCTCCAAGAGTTGCGTGCTACCCACTCCGCCAAGGGACCTTTGTGGGTGTCCCACTTCGCTCACCCACTACCTCGCACCATTTCCGAGTCCTTCAGTAACACAAGGTGATGCTTTCTCGGGACTCGGAATGTCAGCGCTTAATTTTATGACTCCCTCGGGTTCGATTCATATGGACGACTCCTCTTCTCATTTCGCGGATTACCTTTGGGGAATCCAGGATAGATAACCCCCACTTTGGTCCGACCACTGACGAAATGCATTCTTAATAGAGAGCAGCTCATTGACTTTGGGAACGGCAAAGTTGGCTGATTGTGGAGGAAGTAAGGAACCATGGAAGGATGAATGGATGGTAGGATGGCCTTCAACCATTGGCAATTAATTCTTAATCCAGCTCAAGTTTGATCAAAATATTTCAACAGTGGACTGTGCCACTAAATTGGAGGCTAGAGGACAGAATCGAATTGAAGATGGTGGTCGATCTCTCCATTGGAAGACTGAGAAAAGAGCGGAAGTGCGGCGGACTGAAGACAGTCGTCAGGGTTCAAGAAGCAGGAAACAAGACGATCCACACTTGAACTCTTAGTGTCTTGAGGAGACGAGTGAGTGCAAGCCCAAGGAACATCCAGGGCGAGACCGAGCGAGAGCGAGTTCCTTGATGGGAGCCAATCAAGAGGGGTTTGGCTTGGACAAACGGAAATGGAACGCTTTGAAATCGACAATTCAACATGGTCTACCCTCGGGCTGAGAATGGAAAAGATCTGGAAACTCAATGGTCAGTTCCGATGGATTGGCCTCTTCGAGTCCTTATTTTCTTCCCCGCTTTGGAGCCATTTAATTATTCAGAGAGCCATTCATTCCTTGGACCTGTCGTGTCCTTAAACGTTTTCAATATTTAAACATGTTCAAGTTCCTGACCTTTCCGGAAATCGGGGAGACCTACGCATCTTTGCCTTCTTTCAAAGGACCATCGAGATGTTCAATTAGAATGAACGCATAGCAATACAATCAAGGGCTGAAGAGAAAGACACGTGGAAAACAATGGCAAGTCTCCCGTCAGTGAATCTTTCTTCAAACATGTGAAATCCCCCTTTCACGTTCGTTCCTCCCTCTTTTCAATTTCGCTCTTTTTTCTATCCTCTGATTTGTTCAAAAGGCCATACTTTTGAAGATGAGATGGGTTGTTGATGATGATGAGGGTGTCGCCATTTGAAAGCTTTTTCTGACACGGAATTCCCCCTCGAAAAATTGAGGAAAACGTCGCTTGAACACATCAACCAAAAATCTCGGGTCGCACCTTTTTCCTAATTGTTCTGCGAGGAGCATTCAGCCCAAAGTTGAGTTGCTGTCATCATCATGATGGCGTTGTGGCGATTCCATGCTCTCATTCGTGCATATACTCTGGACTGTGATAAAAATACGAGCTCTAAAATTAAACCAGTCGGCTAACAGCTCATGGAGATGGTATACCATGCGTCTGTCCTATTACGTTTTCATGATTTTACGCTCATTTAAGACGACAATTGGGATATCCAGCTCTTATTGTTTGCAAATGGTTTCAGTTAAGATATTTTTAAGGTTTGTGGGCTTTTTTTTATTGGTGGGTGCTAGGGTCTGATTCTGATGGGCAAGCAGTGTTGCGTTTGTTTCAGATTGTTTCTCTGTCTCTGAGTGGGGCAATTGTCTAAAAGCTTTGCAGTACAAAAAAAAACACAATTTTGGAGACTAATTTTAACAGCTATGATTTTGTTAAACAAGCTTTTCACTGAGCTCAAGAAACCACAGCTTGTTAAGCAACTAAATAGTCCATAGTATTAGAACTGCCCAAAAGTATTGGATAAAAGTTTCTATGTTTGAAAAACGTCCAAAAACCGTTAATTTAATAACCAGAAAAGCTCAAGCTGTTGATTAGTGATTCGTGTTCCTTAATTCAATAATGGCAATCAAGCACGTTTCTAAAGACCCTATTACATACTGTGAGTCTGGTGAAATTAGCCCCCCAAAATATTGAATTATTGATTGCCTTTTTATGATTTCCAATTCATATCAATCTTGGAATCTGAAGACTTTGCTTTATGTGTCATGAATATGATATTTGACTTTTCATAAATCTTCAAGGTTGGTTGTTCGCACCTGAACGAGACAAAATGCGCTGTTCAACGCGCAAGAAAGGGAAAATTACATTTTGTAAGACCCTATATTTTTAATTATGTCAACAATTTTGAAAAAGAGACTAACTAATCTCAATTCTGACTGTAGACTAGATAGGAGCAATGATGACTATACATGCCCAATACCCTTACAAATTCATTGAGATCTGAAACATGCTCAAAAGGAATATTGGAACATATGATTCTTTGAAGATTCAGGTTTGAATGCACCTCGTTGTTTTGATGCATACCTTCAAATAAAATGAACATGGCCAAAAAAGCCCTATCATCATTTGTCCACTAAAGTCTCGAGGTTGCAAAGGCATGGTTTGAAAAAAAAACACAAGCCAACCGGGACGCCAATTTCAAACAATGTCCCATGCAACATCTTCACATTTTTGTTCAGGCTCGTCGTTGACTTGGTTAGTCTCCAAACAACTCCATCTTGAAAATTTGTTCAAGAAGCACTGGAAAACAGTTAAGGGTGGAGCTCCTCGCTCGTTTCGCCCTGTCTCCAAGTTCAAGCGGGCTCATCCGAATCGAGCATTTTACGGTCGTTGATTTTGAATATGCATTTGGTTTTGGATCAAGCTGGGGAACGACGAGGGGCTCCGTCAACCAAGGCAAGGAGATAGCTTCGAATAGATCTCGGCGGCTGGCTGTTTGGTTGGTTGGTTGGTTGGTTGGTTGGTATGTCGGCTTTCTCGTGTTCAATGGCTTCAGCCTGACTGAAATGGTGGGTGGCCATGGTGGTGGTGATGGTGAATGGTTGTTGCCTCAGCAGATGAAAGGAACAAGTCCATTAATACTTCTCTCGGCTTCAAAAAAGCAAATGTTGGAGCGAAGCGATTGCCAAAAAAGGGGGGATGGATCCGCATTTCTCAAATCAAGAGGAACCTGTCCATTGATGGGAATTAGGGTCAGCTTGAAATGGGATGATATGAAGGCAGACAGGTTGAGGGAACGAGTCGAGGAATGGAGAACCGTTTGAAGGGGATGAAAGAGGCGAATTAAATTTAAATCCTTTTTGTTCATTCAATCTGTTTTTATCTGGACCACAGAATGAAAGGGTTGGTTGAACACCGGCGAGCCTCCCATGCCAAATGGGCTTTTTCACTTTCATGTACTATCACGTATATGGTTGAAATCCTCCACTTTGGAATAAGAGGGGGATTATTGAAATCTCGCGCTCGTACTTTTTGATCCGGCGATCTATGAATGCCATCTACAATTTATTCGATTGAACTTGCCAGGCAAAACCAGCGAGTGGTTTTTAACATATTCTGAAGAAGTTTTGAGCACCCAAGGTCTACGTAAATGTTCCCAGTGGCAAGCTTATGAATACTTTTTGGTAGATGAGAGTGCCATGACGATGCCTTTTGTGTCAATAAGCACATTAGTTATGATTAAGTGTCAGGTAAACGTGGCAAAAGGAAACATATTTTTGGGACCACACCTTCACACCATCCATTTATCCTAAAAAGTATCACTTTTTTTTATTTCACAGAACTACACCATCGGAAATCTGCAGAAGCACACCACTTACGTCATATCTTTGTCGGTGAAAAATCTGAAAGGTGTCGGACCCAACGCAACCATTGAACTTCGCACTGAAGATGGAGGTAAGAAGGGTTCATGTCATCTTTTGTTGTCATAGTCGAAGTGAGAGCTCTTCTGAGTTTGGTAGTGCTTAGCCGTCGGCGTTTGTTGACAAATAAATCGTGAGATTTGTTAATATTGGACAGACACTTCCGGGTCCTTTCGAGGTTTTTTTCTTCTTCTTTTGAGTGTCTGGACAGACGCAGTTTTTCTTGAAAAAGTTCCCGACCAACGTTTTCGAGCCATTCGGTGTGGCTTTTAAGCATACGTTGACCTTTGCAAAAGGAAAACGAAGGGTTTTCTTCGAGCTTGGCCATCTAAAGAACATCAGCCAAATGCGTATGTTCATTTGAACTTGTAAGCGCGAGAGATGGCATTTCAATCAAGTCAAAACTTTGTGAGAAATCTATTTAAGCGTATTCTACAATGCATGTGTATACGAGCGCCCTTTAACTATCATTTTTCCGCCAAAGCAAGCAAAACAATTGAGCATTGCACTTTTTATTGAGCTTTTGTACTCTAAAAGTGAAAATCGAACTTCTTTGAATAGAAGTTAGATAAACCAATATGGATGGCCTGACAGTTATTCATTGCTCGAATGAACCAAAAATGGTTTGAAAAGGCGAAAACAAGTAGTATTAAGTCAAATGTGAACCTATGTGTTAGCGCAAATCCAAATCAACAAAATATTCAAGGGATACATCCACTTGTCGATCAAACACTATATTCATATTAAGATACATTGGAAAAATAAGACCCTGTTTAGAATTTCCCAAGGATTTAATTTCCTCTTGTGGTTGAAAAAAGACTGCAGAAAAAGCAATCTTCAACCTTGGCCGGGTTCAATGTATTTCTGCGTATTGAAGCATCTTAGTTTCGGTCGGACCATGGGCTTAGAGCGCCAAACTTTCCACGTCTCATGCTGTTATCTGCAACGCGAAAGGAGATTTCTGTTATCGGGTGACTTGCCGTGGGCACAGGGTGAGTGCATATGTGGACCCATTCCACGTGATTAATCATGCCACGAGGACTCTCAGCCGTTAACTCCCCACCCTGTTCCACCTTTCATGAGGTTTCCCCGATGTTTTTCCCTCTCCGATGTCTCAGATCTGGAGGTAACACAACTCAAACATGTAGTGCCACAATCGAGTATGTACACAGAAGATTCGCCCACGAGATGAGTTTGCGGGGTACACGCGTAAAACGGAACCCATTTCTTTTGTCTACAGCTCTTTTCGGCTCAAACTTTGCATCCAGTCTTGCCAAGATGGTGGGTGGCATGCCGAAACTTTATTCCCACTTCTCGATTGCAAACAAGTTGAAATGGGGCATGATATTTCCACTTTGGGGACCCTAACACCTCGGCGCCGCCTTAGGTTCTTACTGGTTGCTACTCAAGCATTATAAATGGCCCCCATGGGACAACCAGATAGCTTTGTTTTTTTTTTCACTCCGATGAGACTGAAACTTTTTTCGCCTTTCCGCCTCAACCCCTTACATCTTCGCTTTTTTGTGCTTGGAACGTGCCTGACGGTTCCAACTGAAAGCAGAGACCTATCAGACTTAAGTGAGAATCCCAGTCTGGAAATCAATTAGACAATAATGAGCGGGCAAAACTCCGAGATTCCTCACTGAATACCAATGCCGTGGTCGTTCATTCGCAGTAGCGCCATCAATAGAAATATCAATCCCTGACGTGATCCCACTTTTCTTTCAGTTCCCTTGGAGCCTCAAAGGCCACGCTTCAGTAATGTCACTGCCCAGAGTCTCGTATTGTCTTGGCAAATGCCCTCCAACGCCAGAAATCTGGGCTCAGACCTCCTCGGATACCGGATCTATGTCACGGAGATGTGTGAAGAGGCTCGCTCTCAGTATGAAATCAGGTATCAGCCGTACCACAGCAGGCGGTGCCGAAAGATCCAACCCTTCACCATTAATAGCGGATCGACCACGCAGACTTTGGTCGACGGACTCAGTGAGTATTGCCCGCGTTCCCTGGGTCTCTTTTGAGTGTACTGTATGTACCCCACAATAGAGGAGCGTTTCTCACGATGCAACCAACGTCTTGCATACGATTGTAAATCACACGTATAAGGTGGGCTCAACGAGGTGGTCTTTGAATAAACAGGTCCAAATTTATTTGTCGTTCAATATGCAATTTGCTGCCGGCTTGAAAGTTTCTTGGGGGCAAAAAAGGGAACGAATCAAGTTGTTCCACGTTCGGAATTTCAAATTTCAAAGTATATTTTCCATGACGAGGGCGTCCTGCGTGGAAAACAGAGCGCTTCAGATGTAATGTGCCATGCCCTAAACTAGAAACACGGCATACAGTACGGATGTAGGTACGTACATGAGTGAAGGGATGGGTGTGGGTGTGCAATGGTTGGGGTAACTTTTGATTTGAACGTCTAGATTCAGCTTGGGTCGTTCAATGAGGGGGAACAATTGGGGTGGCAAAACGAGAAATGGCTTCATCTAGACATCCCTCCCAGTTAAATGGATCTGCACTCTCTAAGCCCCCAAAACTGATCTCAAATGCTTGAGACAAAATTGCAAAAGTTTGTGACAATCGAAAAAAGTTTGCTACCATTCTCAAACCTGTTCATCGAGGCACCAACCAACCCGTTGCCTTCCTTGCGTCCTTTCAAAAACCGGCAACTCGGCAAAGTTCCAAATTCTGGGAACTGTTAACACAACTGGTTCCGGTTGGAAGGATGACTGATTTTCCCAATATCATTCCTCATGTCCATAACTTCAGTGTGCTCTCTGAAAATATGTCATCATATCCAACCAGGATTCCAAGAAGTGTTTATCATTTGACCTTGGTTAAGCGAGGAATTCATAACTTCGTCAGGAAAAACTGCTTAAGACCACTCGAGAGCAGGAGCGAGCCTTCTCCCCCAACTTTGATTCCTTCGGTATTTTTTTGCCCAATCTTCTGTCAGTGTTTTTACCTCTCCCAACTCGTCACATCCATTTAAGGAGTCTTGATCAAAATGCGAGAGCCATCACACCAGACACGAAGACGAAGGAAAAGTTTATTTTTCTTCCACGAATCGAACCTGGCCTCTCTTTGCCTGAAGAAGTTATAAATCCCAAGCCATGGGCTTTAACAGTATGCCAGTCAGTGGTCCAATGTTCGGCCTTCACGTTCTGTGTTTTTCCTCTCTTTATCAAGGCATTAACAACAGAGCAGACAGATACATAGGGAAAGAGGGAGAAAAAGAAGGAAGAAAAGAAGTAATGGACAGTATTGGAAAACTATTAGAGCATAAATTTTTGTACCCACTCTGGCCAAGCTTTATGATAGATAGTCGCGACGATTGTCAAAGGAAAACGAACATATTGATACCATGGATTGAGGTGACTGAATACACCAAACAAAAACCCTCAGAAAAAATTTGTGAGATTCAGACCTAAATCTACCCTAACCTAAGTCATACGTGGTTCAGAACGATGAGCTTCGAAAATCATCGAAAAAAAATCTTTGAAAATATATCATTATGCCTTGAATTCTGACATTTAACTCCGCCAGAGTCCTTTTCCTCGCAAAGCCTTCACTTTGTGTCCTGAAAGATTCATAACCAAACTTATCCCGTCTCCACTTATTGTTCAACATTCAACATTTCCAGGTCCATATACCAAGTACAAAATTGTTCTCCGAGCGTTCACCAAGAAGCGTGAAGGTCCAGCCTCAGATGCTCTGATTCTCATGACGGACACATCACCGCCAGGAGCTCCAATCATCACCAATATCACTTGCTATGGCACTGATGAGCTTCAGATCGAATGGCGAAGGCCAGATCAAGACTCGGCCATCAAATATTACAAGATCCTGCTCAATCATCGAGACCGACGGGATCAAATGCGCACTGAAGAGATTCACGTGGAAATCGTGAACGATACCCTCAAGAACGTGGTGAGTTTCGACCTTAAGATTGCGGGGAAGAAAGGCTTTCGAGAATTAGGCGTCCCACCATGGATGGAGGCGATGAATACGTAAAATTCCCTTTTGGGTTCACCCCAGTTTAATTGGGAGTCTGAGGGGATTTCGAGGGATTCCGAACATCTTTTCTAATGGAAGGGGAGTGCCGTGGTTTGGTGGTGTGGTGAAGCTAAGAAAACATGGGATTTAATTAGTTCATTAGCATAGATTAATTACCTCCTCAATTGCCGGAGGGTAGAGGAATAAAAGACTGTCGAGGGAGAGCAAGAGACTCGAGTAAAAGGTCGGTCGAGAGAAAGGAAGGGGAGATTATGACCAGTCAAGTGAGTGGTAAAGAACTCACCCAAGCGACCTCAGGAGCCACCTCAACTATTTAGACCACCACAAGTAGAACCCGGTTTACATTCTGCCAAAATGATGACAGCTAATAAGTGATAGCCAACGAAATTGCAGTTTTAGACGTAGATACGTAATTGAATATGATTGGTCGGTGGCTCTTCGTGATTCGACGGAAATAGTAAATAAAAAGGGGAGCATATTGTGTGGAACAAAGTTTTAGATTTTGCTGTGACATGGAGGATATTGGCGAGGGAAAACACCTCATTGGCAGTTGGTTCTTTGTGTATTTGTTCATTCAAAGTTTAGTTCGCGAGGCAACGCCAAAGCCAATACCAAGTATCGAGAAATGTCGAGTGTTGTGTTTTCCCCGTCTAAGGTAGTGTGGTACTTATTGCTATATACAGTATATGGAAAGCTTGGGCTCGCGTTTGGCAGTGGTATTTGGTGGTTCAGGGTTTCAAGTATCTGAAAGGAGAACTTTGATGCTTTTTGAATTTATAATTAATAAGACCAAGTAGTTTCGGAGAGTTTCTGTTCCCTACGAAGGCTCCATTCAAAGTACTCTCGATCCGTTTCTTCTTCATGCTGTGGAGTAAAGATACGAGTAAAACTAACAGAGAGCTGAAGCCGTTTCCGCTGGATCAGACTGGACCTGTTCCACTCTTCTCCACCCTGAAGAGCAGAACTTGAGGACAAAACGCGACTCATTTGATGAGAAAATGGAATACGCTTCAGGAAGTGTTTGCCGCTCGGCTTGATCCGACCAACTTGGAACTTGGTCCTACCAAGTGCTCCAACTTCGAGAGCCTCCCTCAGTTGGTGAAGGAATCCACAAATCCAACCCAGCCAACAGGATACGGGACTGCTAATGAAAACACAGCATTATGCGTCATTATTTCGACCAGGCCCAACTACTAAGCTTTCGCTTTCAGAATGTTCAAGTTCAGTATGACCATGTTGTCGGGACATGCTGTACTTACAGTGTACGAATCCGCAAAGTTTCGATGGTGGTGCCATTGGGAAAATATGGCCAACAATCCTGGAACCTTCAAATCGAATGCATCACAACCCCTTTAGGATTCGTCGAGATCAATGATTCTCTCTGGAAGGCGATACAATTATCCTGAGAACACAGAACCTGTTTGGCAAGAATTGCATTAACATCCTGGGAATTCGAATTTGATTGAAAGTTTCTCATTGATTCATCCTTCTTCTTTACGAGGAAGTACTTGACATCTGAAATCTCAGGTCTTCGGACAATCATCGATTTCGATTCCACATTAAGTTAAGCTTTTCAAATTGGTTATTGGAGTGCAAGGAAAGAAGGAGGAAAGTCATAGCCTCACAATTGTACTACTTAGTAGTTTCTCCAGGAAATTAGGAAAATTATAGGCTTTAATATTTTGGTCAAGCACAAAGATAAGCACCAAGTATTGTCAACATGCAGGTTGATGTGTAGACGGCTAAAATTTGGGAGACCGAATTTGATGAATACAAAGTGTGAAAAGCATATTTTGAGCAGACTTTTCCTCCGTTCCAATATCGAATTTTGTGATTGAAGATGTAAAGCCAAGAAGTGAGACCACTTGTAATTTCCATACGGCCTTGAATCTCTGTCGGCATATTACTGCATTGACCTGCCACCAAGTCTGATCAATCCTATTTGTATTCTTCACTTCATAGCCTTGGGATAGATTTTCCCCGCTTGTACCGTAGTATGTGCGTGTTCACTGCACAATGTACTACAAAGACTACGTAGATCTAGGCCTTGCCTCCGGAGCTTTATAGCTTGGATCGAATAATAGTGGCGTGTTGTTCCTTTGCCATTTTGCCTCTTCTTTCATTTCCACGTTCTTTTCTTATCCTGCAGGCATTTCTCTCGAATCTGACCACGGAATCGATTTACGACCTTCGCATCGTGGCCTTTGTCGAAAGTTTTATTCATCCAGGGAAATTGTACCAAGGGCCCACGTCCCACGCCAGAAGGATCTTTGTGGGCCGTGAGTGTGATCCTCATCAGGCATTTTCCAAAGTCCACGATGTACTCGAATTCAATGCAGGGATTGTGGCCGGAATCATATGTACGGCGACCAGCTTGGTCTTGTTGGCCTTGGTCATGCTGATTTGCAGGTAAGTGCCTGAGTGACCTTGAAGGTCAGAGAACTAACCCTTTGCACCGTTTTTCTTTTATCTCTTGCCGTGACTATTGACAGTTAGAGCCCACATTCCAGTTTGACTTGACTACTCCACCGCTTTGATTCATTCATTCAATCCAAATCATGGCCTTGAGAATACGTTAACCATTTTTTTCTGGCTTGTGCCATTTAGCAAAGAGAAAAAAAACGTTGGCAAAGCGTGTATAAAAGAGTTGACTTGTAAGCTAAAGAGGACGAGGGAACTGATAGGCTGGTTTCTTGGCTTTGGTTGGTTAGCAGATCGAGGTGAAAGAGGGGACCCTTCATTTCTATTTGGATGAGCTTCTTTGAAGACGGGGAAAACACTTTGAGCAATCTCACACTTTCAAAAGCAAAAATCCACCTTCTTTTTCTCAATTGGTCTGCTCTTTCTTCTTCTTCTTCTTCTTCTTCTTCTTCGGGAAGGGTTGAGGAAGTGGAAGAATTGCTGTCATGGCCTTGAAGGAAGCCCGGTTGATCGCCAGCCTTGGCCTTCTCATCTAGTAGTCCACTACGCAGACGCAGTAGACGACCCTAAATCAAGATTTCGTTCTTTTCTATTCTGGTCCAGTTTTGATCTTTTCTCGGATGTGCCTAGAATCTGAACACCCAAAATGGATTCTAAATTGAGTCGTCGAGCAACTCAAGAAACAATTGCAGGTCTTCCCAGACTAATCAAGAGCCCAAAATGGCGACGACCTTTGCTCGTCTTCTTGCCTCGTCTTGTCCCTCAGGGCCCTTTCAGCCTTTCAAGCTCGCTTGCCACTCTCCAAATATTTGATAATCTAATTCAGTTCGCACTTCGTTTTTATTGTCGAGCACCGTGCCAGACGCGTTTTCTCACTCACTTGACTTGAAACGACCACCCTCAAAACCCCTCCTTTGAACTTCCAAGTTCCATGAGGAACAACAGTGAAGCCCATGTAGGGCCACTTAGCCTGTTCTTCCACGCTAAGAACAAATGTTTGTTTGCCAGAGTGTAAAAACATTTCCCCCTTTTGCTCTCTCAGTCTCTCTCTTAGTCTCTCTGTCTATGTGTGTGTGTGTGCGTGTGTGGCCTATGTAGTAGGTCGTACTTACCTATGAGTGAACCAAACGCTTGCAACTTTCGTTTCCCCAGTTCCAAACTCCAGTTATTTTTTGCAGGCTTTGAAAAAGGGCCTTTCAACTGGTAGTGAAGAGCAAGTAGGTAAGGCCCGGGGGTAGATCATCATTTCGAGTAAAAACAAGCAAGTGAGCCGACAAGAGAGCAACAGCAAGTGCTACAACAAAAGCTCACTGGTTCGTTTCTTCGTTCTCAATTCTTTGACTTGACACTGTGGAGAACGAGAATGAAAAAGGATTTCAGACGAGCCTTCTTTCTGTTCTGGATTTGATGCGAATATTTAAAGAATGTTATTTATTTTTTTCAAACTGTCAACAACCGGATTTGGCACACTCCAAATTGAAAATTGAATGCCAACAACAAATAATGATGATTGGTTCAGGGCAAAACAAGAACGTATTAGTACACACACTACAAGTGTAGAAGAATACAGCTTTGGCTCTTTCTTGTTCCTTTCCTCAACATTTGCCAGAACTGAACTTGGGTACGGTTTTCAGGTCTTTGCAATAGCAAATGTTGATCTAGCTGTCCTTTTGGTTGAGCAAAAAGAGCGGAAGAGACATAAAAAGGCCGAAGGGAATTTTGGGCAAGAACAAAACGAGGCTGGGGACGAAATTGAATTGCTTCACAAAAGAATTCCCCGTCATTTCTGATGTTGGCGAAAGATCTCCTTTAGGGTGAGAAGAGCTTATGTCAATGGCATTCAATTACATACAAGTAAAAACATCCGGACTCTCAGCTGACGAAGGCTCTCGCTTCTTTCGTTCTGAAACACAGCAAAAAAAATTGAAGGGCTATGCCAGAGAAAATTGTAGAGCTTTAATGTGTTCCAATTGCTCCCTTGGCCTTTTTGCTTTGGTTACTGATGCGTGTAAACAATTTAAAGGCTCGAACTTTTTTTCGGTGAAGAACCGTGCCCGAGGACTAACTAGCTTCAACTGTAATTTCATTTGTGAGCAAGGCAGCCAATGCACGGGAACCAAAAGCTCAAAGGTCTGTTCTTGTTCCATTCCATTTTTTTCGCATTTTCAGACGCCACAAGCCAAGGTATGAGTTTTTGGCGCTAACTCCAAAGTATATGGCCGCGGGGCGTGGCGGGCCGGGCTCACCACCCATCAACGGCGGACCCCAGGGTTGGATCAGTGACCATGAGTCGGACATTCCCATCAGTCTGCTGCCCAAACACGTGTCTGGATTGCACGCTTGCGATAACATGGCGTTCCACAAGGATTTCGAATCAATCCATTCTGCTCGACTCTTGAGACACGCCAATGACGCTGGAAGTCTCATTGGCAACGTTCACGCAGCTAACACGTATCCGGACATTCTCAATGGAAGACCAGGTACGACCAAATTGTACTGTGATAGAATAATGGCTCGAGGGAAAAGAAAAACTTACGTACAGTTGCCGAATTGTTTGATAATAGTGTTTTTAATTGTTGCCACGCACTTGTGTCTATGTGATCATCTACATGATAATCATAATGGTATTGTTATCAATCAAGTTTAAGATACGCATTTGATATAAATGGATGGGTTAGATGAGCACGAGTTATGCCCTTCATTGGTTTATTTTCCATATGCGATGGTTAGTTTTGAGAAAGGCTTTTCATTTTTAAGAAACATCCCTCTAGGGAGTTTGTTAATTGCCACAATTGTTTATGTTCTTAGGTCTATGAATTTGGGTTCCTTCGGATGTCAGTGATACCACGTTGAGCGCTGTGTCTATTTGATGTTGGTTAGGCGAGGCCTGGGATCGAACCCATGAAGCCGACCAAGCATGGTGATTTTGGAATGACTCGTTAGTCAATGACGGCATTGCTCTCCCTTAAGACTTTACACTAGGTTGGAAATTCCTTTTCAAGATACCTAGACCATATCCATTGTATTTTCATAGCTCCTAAAGTGATAGCAATAAACGGGCCACAAGCAAATAAATAGAAAAGCCATGCAAGTCAGACAGGATCCTGTTGGGATGTCACGTTCAATTTCTCTCTCCTAGATCTCAGATTGATCTTGAAGGTCGAGATAAAGGCTCCTTGACACCCGAGGCTCGCTTTTTCTCTTTCTTCGTAGATCGACAGACGTCTGACCCTTTCTATCCAGTCCCTGCTTTTCAAAGACGATGGAACAAGCAGGTTCTCCTCATGAAACGGCTCATTTAACAATTTCTCGCGATGCTTTGTACATTTTGGAGAGGTTGCCAAGACCATAGGCTCGGACAAGGACGTCATATTGGTAGCATGGACTGTAGAAACCTAGGGTGGTGGTGGTTGTTGTTGTTCTTAACTTTTGTCCCGAAGGAAGGGACCTCAAGTTGTCGCTTGGATCGCATTTTTTACGAGAGTACTTTAACATTATTCGCCGTTGTTCCATACATCATGCCAGATGCATTTACTGGGCAAGTCATTCATTCTTTTCATGTCAGGGCTGAGTCGTTTCAAGGCTCCCAAGTCTTCCAAAAGTGTCTCTGACTTTTCAATTTTCGAAGGAAATAGTTTCAAGAACCTTGGAACAGAGTTGGACCCGCAAATGAAAGGAGATGAGGATCCCCCTCAAATAGTAGTTAAAACATGTTCATGTCTTGCGGTCTACCATTTCATACATTCTCAGCCTTAGCTAGTAAGGGATGTCATCATCACAATAAAATGGGAACATCTTCGTTGCTTCAGTGGACGTTCGCAAAATGTGGGAAATTCACTGAGAAAATGTCAATGATCTTGGATCGGTGCGTGTAGAGTCAGTCATTGAAATAGAAAAAAGAAGTGCAATCGCAGTCAATCACAAATTTGCTCCAGAGCGTCATTTTGTCACATTGTACGTCGTGGTAGGTTAGAGAGATGGGAAATTATCTTTTTCCCAGTGTTTTTTTTGAGTCTGCGAGGACGGGTGGATGTCGCTTAACCAGGAATTACGTTCTCTATCTCTCTTTCTCTCTTTTTCTTTAGATTGTGGCTCACATAGCACATGTCCCATATTTTTGGACGGATGGTTGGTTCCATTCAACTTTATTTGCTTGTTGGGCGAGGCTCCTTTGGCGAGTGAGTCCACATGGATCAGACTTATTTGGGAACAACATGTTGGGATGATTGTCACGCTTCTGACCTCGGTGGCCAAGGTGAGTGAGCAGTGGGCAGTTTTTTTAGTGGTGTTCATAAGTAAGCGAGAGGGATCAGCAGATAATGGAGTAAAGATGGAACAAACAAGCTCACACTAAGGCGGATGTACTTCCGCCTTGAAAACGAGTCCTGCAACGAGATCTCAATGAGATATGAGGTCAAGCTACGTTCGTGTTCATGCAGGGTGTTGGGTAACTAATTCGTATGCCATTTCGTGTAAATTGGACACGAGCCGTTCCTTATCTAGCATATTTCATCTAAGGAGCTCATTTTGGGTGGTGACGAAGCGACTCTCATTTTTTCTGTCTGGCTCTTCCTCCAGGATGATCTGAGCACGCTGTCAGACTCCAAGAGATTTGGAGACATAATTGTCACACTTCAGACCGAGGATATCTTGCCAGACTACACCATTAGAACCATGAAGGTACGTACGTACGTACGAATGGAAGGAAGGCTTTGCCAGTCTAACATTTCCTGAGGATTCCTAATTTTCCGGCCCAGCCTTCAATCCTTAAATTCCTCGTTTCGACGCAGAGCCTTGATTTTTTTTTATTGTTTTGGGCCGAGGAAACTAAAGGAAGTGAGGCGCTTGGGTCATCAAAATCATCATCCCCTTTCTTGTCCTGTATTTCAGTTGAGTCATCGGAAATTTCGCAAGGCACCCGAGCGCTACATCACTCAACTGATTTTTGGCCGCTACCCTGAAATCGGATTACCCCACGGATCCGATTTCCTCAACTTTACCAAGGCAGCCTTCGCTGTCAACCGCACGAGCGGTGGGAAAATCCTCGTCCAAAGCAGGTAACAACGCCATTTCTCACAAGCCTCCTAATTAGGGACCATAACTTGATTGGGAGAGTGCAGTGAGTGAAAAGCGGATGCAAAGTCAAGGAATGTCGTCTTTTTCCATCAACCACTAATCTCATTGACATTCAAGGCACCTTTTACGCTCTATTTCGCCGCCGCACTTGGGTTTTCCTCATATACTCGTGCGTATGCACCTTAGGGCCTGGCTTTCATGTGTCTCTCCTCCCCCTCAATGTATGATTGTCATCTTCACCCCCCCCCCCTTTGTATGTACGTAGTGAGTAGTAGCTTCTCCCGATCCCCCATTCCAATCTTCTCCCTCTTAGTTCATATTAGGTTGTTGGTGGGCTATTCGTTTGATGAGTGCGACGATGTTTCATATTGCCAGATTATTAATGATCTTTCAAGTTGGGGCGAGCCTAATGTATGAGCAACTTCCACTCTCAGAACGGCTACAAGGAGACGGGTTTGGGGAGGGAGGGTGGAAGAGCAGAAAGTCATCAGTGACATCATCATTGTTGCCATCATCAGCCTCATTGTCAGCGATCGCTGTCCCGGCAGGCCGTTTTCAGGGGAATGCGCCAGTAATGACATGTCATATCATGCCTGCCCACTCTACAGTAGCGGTACCACTACTTGACGAATCATTCTTTGACCACAATTTGACGAACGGAAGCGCTCGCTTTCGCTCGTTCCAAATGACAAAACGAACCTGACCGCAGTGTTCTGTTCTAGTTCCACAAGTTCAAGAGGAAACGGGAACGGGAAAAGTGCGTAGGGAACTTTGGTGGAATGAATTGCGGATCTGCGTCTGCCATTTATGGGGCCAGGGAACGAACCAGACAACCAATCTCTTGGCCTGGCTGTTGATATGGAAGGGGATGGAAAGTCATCCATCAAGCGTTGAAGAGTCAGAGTGCCCAAGTTAAAAGCAAATGGAACAGGTTTTCAACAGGAAAATGGAAAATGGAAGGGGAGGAGCGGGCAGGTCGAAAGCAGTCAGAATTGATAGAAGCGGAGAAATATTTGCATACACCCCTTTGAGACGATTAAATGACTTGTCTTGGGTGTATCATTGTGTCCCGGGAATTCCCCTGGAAATTTCATGGGGAGCTTTCAAGAGGAGTCGAGTGCCAAAATCCGGCAAAACAATCGCTCCATATCAACACACTCTCAATCGAACAAAGACAAAGGTCAAGTGCTAACAATGAATGATTCTGATTCCGGTATCAGCTCTCTCTCTCTCACGCACACATCCACACACAGAAGTCCTAGTACAATCCAAAATTAATGGCTTCCTGCGTTTTCCCATTTCAGAAATGGCTTGGACTCATGTCTCGTATACGCCAAATTGCACACCATGTTGGACCAGATCCAGGCTCGGGGAGAGGTCAATATCCCCTGTTACTCGAGGCATTTATCGTCCGTCAATGACGTGGCCCTCTCATCGGTGGACCAATTCATCTACGTTCACGATGTGTTGGCCGAAGCCGTGGAGTACGGCCAGTTGCATTCCATACTGCAAGCCAATGCGAGCATGAATTCCAATGGATCCCTCTCAATGCCTCAGTAGTGGAAATGAACGCTCGAACTTGAATTCTGCTCCCCCCAAACCGGGTTCCAATGAGGAACCAAACGAAAATCGTTCTCATCTCAGTGTCGTAATAAGTCTTATTGTTGGAAAGAAAATTGAAGTTGTTTTCCAGACCCAAGAGGGCTTTAGTGGTGCTCGGTGCAGACGTTATGTTGTTCCATTGTCGCCCAAGACAGGATTTTTAGCAAATACATTTGTTTTCGTGTACTCTCACGTGGCTCGACTTTGGGTGGCCTTATTTCTCCGTGACTCAAAACGGGGTAGTGGGCTTGTCTTCGGGAACGAAGTTAATGGGGCACATTTCTTTTTTTCACGCGATAAGACTCGAGAATGACTTTCCCTGAGTTGAAATTGAGAGGATTTTAAGCCCGTTTCCCAGACTGTCAGAGTAGATGAGAGGGGTCTTTCAGTAAATTTACGCCTGTAATGAACACTACTGGTTTTGGGCTCAACGTTCAATTATGGTGTTTATTCAAGATTTGATATCGAGGTCTCATCGACAGCTTTTGGGTTGAAACATTCAAAAATCATTGGTTACACTTTTAGATATGCTTGGTTGAAAAGGCCCAGAGAGAAGGCAAAGGGGGAGATGGTTGTCGACTTGAAAAATGAGGGGAACTCTCACTTTGTGGAGCCAATAAACAGACCCATAGTTGGAAACACACACAACCACAAGCAGGAAGAAAAAGGGTTCTCATTTTGGTGTTGGACTGGTTTCAATTTTAAATCAATTGGTGGCACGTTGGTCGACTTTCGTTGCTTTTGTGTTCCATGGAGGCAATTTGGAACGAAGGAGATAGCTTGGTGTTGCGAGGTGGGTGGTTTTTTCCCTTGTTTTTGATGGAGGATGAGAACGTGAGAAGAATTTGGCTCAGGACTAAAGCCTCGAATCGCTCTTCCACGTCGAGAAAGAGAGACATTAAAACTTGTTTGGAAACAATTGTTGGGCATGGCTCTATCATTCCCAGCTCCCTCCTTCAATACATAACACATTCAGATCGAGGCCAAGACCTTCTTATGCCAGAGTTAATAGAAGTAATGATACCCAATTCGCTGGGAACTTGAGAAACGGAGGGACCTTGGTTACTCTGACCATTCTCTGACAAAAGTCTAGACGCCTCAGCTCAAGATGGAGCTTTAGCGAGGATTAGCTTTGAGTAATGGTTCAGGTTTTTCTTTAAGAGAAAGAACAATCCCATTTTTCATCATGGCACTCTCTCTCCGACAAGAGTGCGAAGAATGAGTGAGCTTTGGCCAATGCAAGCAAGGTTGGCGCATAAAGACAATGGATTGGCCATGGAATTGAACCGGCCAGTCAATCCAGTTCAAGTGCCAAGCGTTGAAGAACGAATGATTTTGAGCCTTCGACAGTATTAAAGGGGCCTCTGACTCCAAAAGGATTCTGTTCCTATGAGTCATCTGAATGGATCCAGCTTATGATGACAATGTGACGTTCCTTCGTCAATGGGGGATCTTTGTTCCCTTTTTGGTTCTCGAAACGACAAGATTAAAGGGAACAACAGATTGCTCAGATCACCTTCCGCCCGATTTTATGGGATTTGTGTTCCAAGATTTTGAACACAAAACATGAACGGCCATCACCGCGGAACTTTGAGAACCAAACCGAGGCTCAACGAATTTGAACAAGATTTTTCAGGAGGAGTTTAATGGTCCAGAAAATTAGGAACACGAGGAGCCACGTTCCTTAATGAAAAGGGGGAAAAGTACACACAAAGAGTGTAAAGACACCGCCACCGTCACCACCGGCGCGACTACTAAAACCATCCCCTTGTAAAACTTAATTCCACGCTGAACATTGAGAACCAAACCGAGGCTCAACGAATTTGAACAAGATTTTTCAGGAGGAGTTTAATGGTCCAGAAAATTAGGAACACGAGGAGCCACGTTCCTTAATGAAAAGGGGGAAAAGTAAACACAAAGAGTGTAAAGACACCGCCACCGTCACCACCGGCGCGACTACTAAAACCATCCCCTTGTAAAACTTAATTCCACGCTGAACATGCGTCTAATGAATGGCACACTGTCACTGACGTGTTGCACGTTGTTGACTGGCGATTGCATCCACGCCCCCCTGTCTCGAACGCCACGCCCCTGATAGCTTTTCCATTCAATGCCAATGTTATAAACCTCTGTCTTACGGGGCAGAAATCCCCAATGGACGACCTGAATATCTCCCAAACAAAGACATGACGGACGAACATCTTTACAAGGCTGAAAAAGTTCAAATCTTGCGTCCGGTCGTTGCGTTAAAGCTTTGGTCGGAATAAGAGGGGTTGTTGGTTTGTTGACTATTCGGTTGGTTGTCTGGTCTGGCTCGGTTTTACTCAAGACCAGCTTATTCCGTCTCATTGGAGATTCAAGGGGTGACAAGACCCCGGAGAGCCGATTGAAGGGGAAATGACAGCCTGGACATTGCGTGAAATGGAAGGAATTTCCAAACTTCTTTGGCACACACGTGGCCCAAGGAAGGCAGAACTGGGCACAACGTGTGGCTCCCACCGACCAACGTAGCTCGAAATGGAAGCGATTTAACGCTGCAGGGTGTTCCAATAACGTTCAATAACGGAGGAGGAGGAGGAGGAGGAACATGTTTTTCAAAATCAAATTTCTCGAGGAATCAAAGTTTATATGTTCCACTTTGGGGCGAATGTGCCATGTGAGCACGTCTGCTCTCCTCATCATGGGGGAACCAGCTAAGACAATAATCAAAGGGGGAAATACCCGTGATTGGAAAATCATTTCCCTCCTTCCTCTTTCGTGCATGACTTGATCACTTCCCAAAAGGGTGCTGTATCAATAAACATTGGTGGGATAACTAACCGTTCTGTGGCGATTCGAACCAGCTCCGACGAGTTGAGGTCGTTGGTCTTTTAAAAACCCTTTTGGAAGAAAGAATGACCCCCCCCCACGTTTACCACCACAACGAAGAACCAAGACACCTTCTGGCTGGGACTTCCCTTTTTACAATCTGGTTTGACGAGTAATATGGACCACGAGGCGAAAGCTGAGGGCGGCTTGAGCATAATTTGCATAAAAATGGGCGTGAGTCCCCGTTCTTTCGTTCAACTAACCAAAAGCCGACTTCACTTTGGCCCGATTCTAGTGTGGAAAAAAGAATGAGTTGGGCGAGTCAGGGTGTCGGTTTGCCTGGCCTTCAAAGAAAGGAAAATCTGACTGAGATTGCCTTGGTCATGTTAATATACGCCTCTGATGAAGATTCGTGGGAAATTGGATTTTGAGCCAGATACTGACCCAGTTGCAGCCGACTCAACTTTGTTTTTGAACAAGTCTGGTCTGCGGATGGATGTCTTGCCATGTACTTTTATAATGTCTATTGCGGTATTCACTTCCTATGGATTATGTGGAAACTGAGATCAAATCAGCAGTTCCCTTTTGTGTTGAAGCAAAGACATTGCATTAATGCCTCTTTCCCCACTCCCACTCTATCACTACTTTGGAGACTCAACGGTTGAGGCCGGCTAAAGCCAGTACGGACTACAGTAGTCTTGAAGTGAGCAAGTCCGATCTCCTGGGTTGCAAAAAGAACTTTCTAAGTACATAATACGTGACTACCGTTCACCCTTTCCAGTAATAGGAGGTCCTCAGGAGATCAGTGAGGGTCGAGGGTGGTGGTGGTGGTCCAGGGCAAACTGCAGTACCTACGATACCACGTCCCTTCCCGTCTATTTTGAGAGGAAATACAGCTTATCCCCAAATTGGCTTCCCTTTATCCTGACACTGCTGAGTATTGACTTTCTTTGTGAAGATCCAACAACTCATTGCCAAGCTTGCAAGGCAAAGGGTTGTCAAGTCTTGTCATGTGAGTGCACACGATGTTGTACAATGTACGGACTGTGTACATTGAAGGTATTTGCCCTCTCAGCTTATATCCCGTGAATATTTAGATGATGAAATCGAAGAATGGCACAAAAAAAAGATAGCTCTTGATGATATGATGTACGTGAGTAGCCGAAGTTGTCTGGGGTGGGAATATGTGCTAGATTTATTGTCTATGGTTGTCAAGGAACGGAAGAATGGTCTGGGAGCTTGGTGCTATACTGGTGTTCATTGGCCATCTCGTTGCTTTAACCTGAAGCTAGAGGTGACTATCCAATCTTCGCCTGGCAGGAAGCCGTAGCTGAAGTGCATCTAGCCACGTTAACATCTTACACAATACCGTAGAGCAAGTCAGAGGAAGCATCTTCAATTGTGGAATCGTATCGTACAATTTGATCATTCACCCCTTTCTCTAGTATCATGTTCCAAAAAGGAGAAAAATTGTCTGGCATTTCTACCCCAGTTAAAAACGTGGACCATCCTTTACCACCCCATTGAGGTGTTGGCGCTAACGTCAGCTTATCTGCTTCAATTCCTCTGCCAAGGAAATAAGCTCAGGTTATTCCTCGCTGTTCCACCCTTCTTTGCTTCCATGGAGGTTCCTTGTGTTCCCTTCCTCTAGTGGTCCAAAGGGGGTAGGAAGTAAGCAGACTCGAAAGAAAAGACTGAAAGGTCCGCTTTTCGCACCCCTCCTGGCTCATCTTGACTCTCTTCTTCTCCCTGGATGAAGGGATGGCAACGATTCCTACCCTAGAGTATGTAGCAATGCGCAAGACTGGCCTTTTTCATACACCCTTCGTTCGGACAGACCAATATCCCAATTGTCCACTCATTCGGGATTCAGGAGCTTGAAAATGTTTCCCAAAGGATTTACAGTTCGCACTTTGTCAAGAAGGGCGTCTCTTTTGTATTTCTAATGCATTGGACTTCCGATTAACACTTAATTTACCTGGAACTTGTCAAAGACCAGGACATATTCAGTGTTTTCTGGAGACATAAGAATGGAATTCATGGCTATGATTAGGATTTAGCCAAACATAGCCCCTCCCTTTAGACTTCACGATAAGGAAGATTGGATCGTCTGGAATTTTAACATAGTGAGCAAAGCTAATGAGGACTTGGCTCTTTCTATCAAATTTCGAGCACTCGACCTTTCCAAATTCTTAATTATGGTACTTCAGATCTCCAAGTTTTCAGCAAAAGACTCAAAATTTGTTCCTTGGCAATGTTCGACACATTCTTCATTTTTTCCACTTTCAAAGTGGTGCATGTTTTATAGTGCCTTCATCAGGGGAAATGAAGAGACCCAGGAACACCTCCCTCCCTGAGTTTAACAGCACAAAACAGTAAAGTGCTGGCTGGCTTCAATCCTTGGAGGGCAAGAAGAGGGACGGTCGGATCGTCAACGACCAAGTGGATGTTGAAAGGTCCAATTCGCATTCAGACCATGCACCTATCACTTCTGGGGGGACGAATCTGAATTTATTCATTGTTTTAAGAGAGAACAGGGGATTTTGTAGATTTCGGGTGTCGTACTGGATGTTATCCCCCCATGGTTCGTCACGGTTATGAGAAAGACGGCCTTTTTCGTAACACTGGGACGAAGGACTGAGGGGGGGGGGGGCTTGGAATTTGTAAATGTACGCACATACGTACAGTAGCTGTTCTTGAAATGAGATTCAACATTGCGTTTCATCTCATTCACATCTCGATAATACCCTGCTGCTATGGTGTACAATACTGTATAGTATCTGCCCAATGAGGTGGAAATGGAACTTCAAAGCCGTTTTGAAGCTCTCTTGAACAGCTTTGAACGTACAGGACTCCTTCAATGGCACTAGGTCGTATCAAGGTAAGATCTATTTTGTCGTAAGTCTTGTGCTATGATTAAATAAGACTGGTTCTTGTTAAACATGGACTAGCTTACGCTGAGGTGTCATTCTTTCCGGTTCATTTTACACTATTATCTCGAATCTAAGTTCATATCCGAAGGGAGCCTATCTGGATGTTTATTCTACTAGTGCTTATGTGGGAACCAACGACAAAACACGACTTTGAGAGGGGGACTTTGAAGACCATGGAATGGTGAGCTATGTTCCACCTTCAACGCACATTGGGCGAGATCAAAGCAAAAAGCCTCTTGAAACACGCCTCCCATCCCATCATCATCATCATCATCATGATCGTCATTCTCATCATAGCCAATGGGGGCCAAAGATCCACTGACTGGCGGCTTCCATCCCTTGGCGAGACTACAATGAAGATATTATAGGTCAGACAAGCCCTTCATTTCTTTGGCTCTGCTCGAACTTTTAGAGGCCTTCTTCCTCATTCAATTCAGCGTAGAAAAGTTTCATCTCTGCGTTTACTAAACGAGATTAATTCGGAACGCAGGCGTTCAATGAGGTGATGATTTGGAACAATGGAGGATCTTGGGCCGGGCCTCAAGGAAAGTGAAAAAGATCTCATAAAATGCCAGTCGTAAACGCCACGAGACCTCGTAAACAAAGGACCAACAACACAATGAGTTCCAAAAGAATATTGGCAAACCTCGTTCAAAGCGGATAGGCTTATTTTCCATGGGACAACGACAACCCCGGGCTTTCAGGTAGTACTTTGTTGTTCGAAAGCACTTTGATAAGTTTCGACTTGGACCGTGTTATTAGTCTTGTTGAAACAGGGCCATTTGAACAACAAACACTACTTTGGGGACTTGGGAATAAATCCCCGGTAAATTCGAACCCCTTGTCAAGAGCAATGTCTTCAAGGCGGCACTTCTCGGACATGAAGAGCCTGAACACCCTCGTTCTCCCTACCAGCGTCTTTAGACCACCATACATTATAGTTCCAACCCTATGCTCCATGGCTCAGTGTTTCTCGTGAAGATCAGTTTCATTTTCCTCATGTCCCTCAGGGACTCTGAGTCATGTACGTATGTCTAAGTTGGTTTGGCAGGCTGTTGGTACCATTGAACAATTTATACAGCATGGCGCTCGAGCCTCCCTCGTGGAACAACTTGACTTTGAGGGGATGGTGTAACAAGACCTAAGGTTTTGAATGATTGCTCTTGAATGGAAGCGTGTGCATTTTGGACACGGGATCACGGAGGGTAATAGGGGTCTGTTTTGGTCATCAGACTCATCAACCACCACCCTTGGGTCTAGAGCGTACACACTACAACAATAGTTACTATAGAACTGCTGGCTTCTGGCAGATATGGAAACATCATTTAGGATCATAGGGAGGGGATTCTGATCTTTCCTCCACTTTTAGTCTTCGCTCCATTTGGTCAGGGTAAAAGTGTAAAAGGGAAAAATGATCGGTCTTGCACTGAAAACACTCTGGTTTTGCCTCGGAGTCAGACACTTGGACGTTATCCAGTGCGAAAATATACTCATCAAAATGGTGAGTGGATGCTCACTCTGGATTATGCCCAGCCTTAACACCTAAGTAGGTAAGAGCGTTTAAAGAAGAGGCCTTTTTTCCGTGTTTCAAGTTTGTAAAAATTCTTGCGTCCATGCCGGCAAGTAAGCAAGACACAAAACGAATTTCAAAGAGTAACTAGACACTCAAAGCATTTGATCGTATCCATCGTCTACACGGAGTACATTCGCCCCCGGCCTCATGTCCAATATGTGGGGATTTATATCCCTCAACCATCAGATGGTGGAATTTATCCGTTAAATGGACAACATTCCACTCTTGAAATGCTTGTCTCAAGTGTTTATTTATCCCCTCTCACCCTCCGCCCTTCATTGGTAAGGAGAAAATACGGAGTGAGGGGAACTTTCAAAAAACACCTTTTTTTTCAAGATGGAACACCTGCATCTTGATGTGAAACCCCTCGCTGTCCAAGTCCATCACATGTTATTAAAAACTTCCTCCTTCCTTAAACACAGCTGTATGGTTTTATCGACGGATGAGCATTTAAAACATGTCGTTCAACAAAGAAATGAAGTAGCTATTTCATGCACAGAGCATGTTTGCCTTTTGAAAAACCGCAAGGTGGCCGCAAGTTATTATTACATCATACCAGGGCACACTCATTTGATTTACTCGATGTACCTCTATGAAATGGTGGTAATTGCCAGTATGCAGACATGGTAAATTTTCCGTTAGAGACCGCTTGCTCACTCCCCTAACCACCTCGTTGAATTTCTCTGGTAATTAGCCTGCACAAGGAGTTTCAGGGTGGCCGGCCAAATGGAAATGGAGAACGAGACAAGGAGGCCCTTGAAACCGGACATTAACGACTCGGACAAGGGCCATTAAAAGTGGTTCCAAATCAAGGGGAACTCCTTAATTTTGGTCGGGCGTAGGTAGGTCGTTATCGCCCAACCAAGTGAGAGGTTGGATCCGTTTCCGATGACACGACGACTGAAAGGACGTTACCAATGGGTGTAGAGCGGGGAAATTTGGGTATCGCACTTGAGTTGTGCTGAAATGGCCAATTCCACTTGGAGCTAACACGGGCTTAGGGAGGCACCGGCGACCC
>NC_081446.1:14525772-14567199 GCF_007210705.1 Tigriopus californicus
AACGACTCGGACAAGGGCCATTAAAAGTGGTTCCAAATCAAGGGGAACTCCTTAATTTTGGTCGGGCGTAGGCAGGTCGTTATCGCCCCTGCTGTACGGCCNAGGAGGCCCTTGAAACCGGACATTAACGACTCGGACAAGGGCCATTAAAAGTGGTTCCAAATCAAGGGGAACTCCTTAATTTTGGTCGGGCGTAGGCAGGTCGTTATCGCCCAACCAAGTGAGAGGTTGGATCCGTTTCCGATGACACGACGACTGAAAGGACGTTACCAATGGGGGTAGAGCGGGGAAATTTGGGTATCGCACTTGAGTTGTGCTGAAATGGCCAATTCCACTTGGAGCTAACACGGGCTTAGGGAGGCACCGGCGACCCACTAAATAGATCAGGTTTGAGGTTTGAGCCCCGTTACGTCGTCCAAACCGATCTTGACCCAATGGTCGTCTGCGAACGCCAAGCGGCGACAGAATGGGAATGGCTCGTGGTGAATTGGGCTCGACCACCACGGAATAAGTGCCATGATTTGATGAGATTGCTTCTGAAGATGGCAGATTGGACTTGAAAGGGCCAGGCCCCCAAGACGTCCTCGGATGTGAGGCTGGGGGGCCATCAACGTTTTCTTGAGGCAACGATATCCAAGGCCATGGACGGTGTGGATAATGTGGCGGATGAGAGCATGTAATCACCTCGCAAGCCCCTATCCTGACTTCGTTTAGATTGGAGGATCGAGTTTTTGTTCCTCGACACTTCAACAAACCGTCCCCTTGGTCGTTGTCCTCAGAGTGGTGGACATCCTGCAAATCAGCCAATCCCAGGAGGACCTCATCCACCAAACGAAAAAGCCAGCAGTACTCTAAAGGAAAGTGGGCATTAGCAAATCAACAACGACGAATGAAGTAAAGCGATTTGGCTGGAAAAAAAATGGGAGCTCAAAAGATTGCCAAGTACCTAACGATCCCTGATCGAATAAGTCGTCAGAACATCCATCGGTTAACACACAACTGTCAGGTAGAGAATCAAATTGGGCTTTGAAATCCCAAGATATTGTAGTTACCAACTCTAAGAAGGTTAGGGCAGCCAAGTTCCTTAGGTCAAACGTGTAGCAAAACCGGATCACATCACACTCCATAGCGAGATGAGAAAGGTAAAACTAGGGTTAGTTTTCACCCTACACAAAATTGAAAAGCTTATCTCGATCATTGTCAATGGCGATATCGGTATTTTTGTGGTCTTGAAGGCTCAAAGAGCCTTATTTTGGTACATTCCCAAACACTAAAAGTGAGGTTCAGATGTTCTAAGCTAACATGTTCCGTCCGTTGTTCAGTGTTGCTACTGACATGGGTTATTTTTTTCTTTTATTCAAATCTCATCTCGATAAACATGCAAAATAAGCGGGCTTCAAAGGAAAGATTTTTTCTCCCAAACCTCATCATAGCTTTGAAATGGCCAAAAACTGACAGAAATGTCAAAACGATACAATATTTCTCCAGTGACTTAGATAAAAATCCCAAGTGGCATCACTGGCAGAGCCAAAACAAAGAAGCATGTTGGTCAAAATAACCTGGAACAACTTCCAAAATTAACTCACTCTAAGTGTTACACAGTAACCCGCATCCCCCTCAGTGACAGTTCTAAGCTCCCAGGAAGCTTTTCACCATGTTCCAAAGCCGTCATGTACTTCGATTTTTGGCTCAAACTCGGCCTTTGCTTGTTCGTCCTTTGATCTCGTGCCCCGCCCGAACCCTCTTCAGCAAAGATTATTTAGACGTGATGAACTTCCAGCAGAACCAAGACAAAACTCGGGCTACTTTTGCTCATCCCAATCGACTCCGAGAATTCCGACAAGATCTCCCTCAACAACCTCTTTTACTGGGCGAAGACGTGGTGCGCTACATTCAAACCACGGCTCATCCGGAAGAGGTCAACGATGCGGCTCAGTTAATCAAACGATTCATGATGGCCAATAAAGAGTGGTGTCAAGACCCTCAACTCCCACACGCTACCACCTTCCGTTGGCTTCATGGACGCATTATGCGCGAATTCTTGAACTTGTGCCATGTGTTCCAGGATGTGGATGCGGCTAGTGACATGTGGAATGATGGGGAAGTGGTCGATGATGTCTTTTTATTTCAGGACGACCAGACTCTCTCGTCTAATGTTCCGACCGTAGTCATGACGTTGGGCGACCTCTTGTTCAAGAACCGACGTTATACGGAATTGTTTGAGGTTTTGGATCGCGTCAAGGTCGGCAAGGATAGCGTTGTCCAGTCTTTTGTGACCTTGGATATCGCCGCTTGTTACAAAATGAACACCCCCGAGAGTCTGATGCGGGCTTCGGGTGTGATCAATCGCCACAGACACTTTACTAATCGAACGAAAAGTGGCTTGGTGTACGCTTTGCTGACTTATCAACAAGGCCATGTCCGATTGGCCTTGGAAGAAGCGTGTTTGATGCGACAGGCGACATTGACCTCCAATGTCAAGATATTCTTACTGACTGAATTAGGTCGGTTGGATTGGGCCATGGATGTTTTGGCTAGTCACTTTCCCTCTCCCACCGACGCACCAGTGGGTTTGCCGCAATCGCCGCGATTTTCGAAAGAAGTGATTGCTAAATTGGCCGCGGCGGTGAATGCAGCCAACGATGCAGTTTTAAGTCAACGGCTAGTGAGGTTATTTACGGACTTGGACAATGTGGCTGAGGTGTCGACGTGGACTTTAGAAGAGATGCTGTTGTCGCCCATTGCCCCGAGTAAGATCAATCAGATCCCCAGCAATAACAAAAAGGTGGCCAAGTCACGGTTTGCCGCCAAACCAATGGCTCGTTGACTGATTAAACATGTATTTTTTTTTTGCTTTTGCTTAACATTTTGTACCGATGAGACGGTTCATTTCAAAAAAGTACCATTAGCAACAGCTTTTGCACTCTTGATTATTCACCCACAGAGAGAAGTCTGGAAAATGACTTGGCAATCTGCAATCATATGAGTGCTTGTCCAGCCTTCCGTTAATTCGTCACGTAGGTCTTTTCACCATTAGGTATAAAAATTCATTCTGAATTGAATAATATAAGGAGGAGCCAAGGCCTATTGGTTACCGCAGTTTCCAATAGTGAGAGCGATCCTTAGTTCGAATCTCCTCTATGACCTTCCCTAAATGTGACTTAGATGCTAACCACACCCGCAGACTGAGTACAAAAGTGATACCGGACCTGACACAACCTAACGGAATTTGAAAATAGACAATCAATAAGATGGATGGCTTCGTTGGCAGGGCGAGGCTCCAACCCCTCCGACCATAGCACCCAAAACCAAGAAAAAAACAAAGTTGTAATCAATGTTAGCCGGACGCGCAGGCGAATGATTGTACCATTTTCTTCCTTGTTTTGATTGTTTGGCAGTAGGCTTTGAAGACAATTTCAAATGATAATTCCTGCAAAGAACAGAACAACCAATAAATGCATTCTTGTAAAATAAAAACTCATCCATAATTCCAATTGGAAGATATTGGTGAGTTCAACATTTCAACAAATGGCCCCATTTCAATGATATTCAAGGACCAAGAAAGTCGTCTTTCAAAGCCAGGCTCGAGAGGATGCCCTTTATGCTCTCAGCCTCCGCTAGGGGCATTCTTGTTTATAATTTGGTTAAATCTCGAGAGTCCATAGTCCCTAAACGACTTGCTTTTTATATGCTCAGTCAGTTAGATAAGTGTGCTTAGAACCTGTGCTGGTTAAAACAAATGACTTCATGGACTGCATAAAATTCTACAAGTTTGAACTTCATGTTCTTCTCCAACACCTTGGCGATATTCAAAGTCAGATAAATCTGCCTATATTTACTGGAGAGCGATTAGCTCCCTCTTTAAAAACTAGGACATTATGACCTAACTTTAGAGAGGAGGGGAACTTGCCCTGATCCAAGATGCAACACGTCAAATGCGAGAAAACAGGAGCAAGAAACTCTTGAGCATCCACCATTAGGACCAGTAGAACTCGGGAGTCTCAAGTCCATGACGGCCTCTGAAGCATGTTGATCAATAACTAAAAGACAGGGCGTTAGTCGTCCCTCAATAAAGGGAACGAATTACAATTACAATTACTTTTGGCCAAAAAGAGTAATTCTTTACGCAACCGTTACTAGCCAAAAATGTAGTGGTCTTACTCGTTTTTCTATTACTAGAATTTGAGATGACCAATATTTACGGTTTTTGCCTTACAAAAGGATCATATTTTTGATTTTAACAATCCTAAAATTTGAAGTCTTCCTGATTCAGATTCAGCTTGGGGATTTCCAATCCGGACTAGTTTAGTTAGTGTGAGTTAGGTTACGTTGCAAAATCGGTTTTTCTTTTTTTAAGAAAACAAACGTGAGAAAAAATATTCATTGGCTTCGGTCTTATTTTCTTCAATGTTTGTTGAAATTGTGTTCAAAAACGTATCAAAAATGAAAATCTTTGGCAGTATTTGATAAAAAAAAAGTATTTTATAAATATTCAGCGTTTTTAAAATACCGAGTAATAGTAATAAATATGTGAACTTTTACTGGAGCATTTATTATTTAGATATTTCACATCTAAAACTGAAATATTTTCCTTATGGAACCTTCGCAACCATGAAACAAAAAGTCGCCATGGAAAAACAATGTTAGAAAGTTTCGAGCCTATAACATTTCCCTGTTAAAACCCTGTGCCTGAAGTCATGGATAGATATGGGGAGTTTTGAGAAATTTGGTGCAACATACTCGAGCAAAAGGAAGATCCCCTTTGGGATAAGTCTTTTAGTTAAATGGAGTTGGCATGAAGATAAATAAACACTAAAGCAGTGCAAATGTAACAATATTTGAAGCTACAAACACGTTAATTCTTTGGTAAACGCTAGCTCCAAGTTTCTTTAGTTGCCAAGAGGGCAGCGAATAATTAAATGTCACCCTAGAGCGTGAAAAAAGTACGGGGAACGAGTAGTTTTTGGAAAAATGGGGTCGTCACAATTACACTTTTTTAGGACCAGAATCTCTAACAAAAGGTAACTGATTATTGCCCACATTTGTGATATCAATGGCGTCAAAACTTATTTGACCCTCACCAACGCCAACACAAGTGCCTATCTTCGTGACATGGGAATTTTGAAAGCAAATGATCCTGGAAGAAGATTGAAAATTGACAGTTTTCAACATAGGCATGACTCATTCAAAATCATGAGCAAACTGTATTTTGGCTAGCTTCCCTGTCATTTCTTGGGTTCACACTTTGCCACAAAAGCATCTTTATGTACTCGGTTTAAAAACTCTGTGTAACATTTACAGACAATGTACAATTTTTCTGTTTCGCAGTCACGTGACCCTTGTTTACTTTGGGAGGTGACGTCAGGGAGGTGAAGCCCTATGTGTAGCTGATCGAAGAGAGCTAGTCGGAGACCAGAAAACCCTGTATCCAACTTTAAGCCCGACAGTCTGTTGACAGCAATAATTTGAAGCCAGAATCTGAGGGTATAGGTTGAAATGAGGAAGTAAATTAAGAAGTTTTTTCAATGGTGTGGAAGGCCAAATTATTTCAGGTTTTTGGAAAACACCGACTCCGTAGAACCTCATGCGTTTTGTGAAATTGGATAGGTGATCCAGATCGGGAGCCCATTATCGTGTATCGGTAGAATATGAACTTGGAATATCCGTCATATTCTTTTAGTTCGTCTTTAGTTTTTCTTGTGAGAGGATCGAATAGGTCTTTGGCTGGTCACACTACCCCAATACGCCAATGGAGTTCAACGCCTATTCAGCCATTTCGTTAAAGTCCAAAAGGGTTCATTGCTAGGCAGGGAGGCCAAAATGTTTGCTTGGCCTAAAAATTAAGGCTGGATGCGTGTTGTTTGGTGGATGTCTCTTTTTTCCTGTTGAATCAATTCCGAAATATGAAACATCAAAGCCACCATTCATTGCTCAACACTGTCATTCCATTGAACTCTCGATTGGCAATATTTACGCTGGGCAAAAGTACGTGCCCATGAACGTGCTATGTCAACCTGTTCTGGAAGAGATGTGCCTGGGGAAGAAATCCAGTGTCGTTTCGATCCAAAGATTTCTTTCAAGTGAGGATGAACGTGGAACAACATCGGCAAAACGAAGTACATTTGGGGCTCCTTTCCAGCGGTTATCCGGTGAAATGAAATACTTATGAATCTCCAATTCCCCTTATATTCCTTCACTTTTGCGACATTCGGAATGACAGGATATTCACGGTTTTCCCTCGTTTCAGGCCAAGAGGCACAATCGTATTCGAGGTTTACATGTAACATTTTCTTGAGCATTTCAGTCTCCATTATGCAAATGTACTCCAATAGAACTCGCCGTCCATCCTTTCACTCATAACTTGTTTCTCCAAGCACCTCCCATGCAATATTGGGCTTTTTTTCTTAATCAGGGCGAAAACCAATTGGCATCCCTGGTGCTGGGCCGTAGGCTCCCCTTTGAGGGCTATTTGCCTCGAAATATCCCCCCCCCCCTCCCTCTTCTCATCCTTTTCTGGCCAGCCCACCGTTTGGCTTCACTGCATGGATTGGTCGTACTGGTCGTACTTTGACTTGGAGTTGAACAGCTGTGCCATGGATCAGACAGAAGAGGAAAGGTGACCAGGGAGGTATGAACCATCGACCATTGCTCGGTCTATGACATTCCAAGTCAGTTATGAAAGGTCTCAAGCACCAAAATTAATGGGCCTTTTGTTCAGTCATCAAAAAGAACGAGCCGATTCTAGCTGTATTTTGGTTGTCTTTATCTTGCCTTTCCCAGAGGAACATAAGAAAAATGGGAGCTTAAGCATTTCTGTCACCCTAGACGTGAGATGGAACAGCAAGTGCATGAAGACGAAGGAAGAAGAGGCTCTTGAAAGTCTTGTTGGTGCGATCACAGAGATCACAGAGATCACAGAGATCACAGAGCTCTGGTCAGCCCTGAATATTGGGGCTCCTTGACACAGGGGGGTTCTCAGAAATCATGGCTCTGGTGTTTGGTTCATCGCCCTAGGTCGTCTGGCCCGGATTTGGACATTGGCAATTGGCCCGTTATGCGTGATTCTGATCGGCTCTGCCGCGCATTCACGCCTCAGCCCTGACCATGGAGGCGGATGGGCGTGGCTCCTCGGGCGGGACTCGGAGTGTGTCGGCCAATCGGGTCACGACGAGTCGGTCAGCCTCGGCTAACCAGGGGGTTAGCACGCCGGGGACGGGTGGATCGCGCTCCATGGCCTCGACCCCCGCCCGTCAAGCGCGTACGCCCAGCACCCCGGGTACGACGCGCCTATCGCGTGGTCCGCGCACGCCCTCCAGTGGTGCCCGCACACCGGGTACTCCGGGCACGCCGAGCGGTCTAGCTGGACCTTCGGGTCGGCGCAGTGGGCGCGTGTCATTGGGTAGCGTGGGTGGGAGTAGCTCGAGTTCGGGCGAGCGCGACAAGTTGCCCTATCTACGCTCGCTGTCCAGTAACACGCCTTTATCCCCGGGTGCGCGCTCCTTGTCCACCACCCACCCGAGCAGTGCTAGCTTGCGCTCGTTTCCGGTGAGCCCGGCTTTGCCGGCCCAAGGACCGAGTAATGCGGGTGGACTTCTGCCCAAGTTTATGTGGTTTGGTATTTACGACTATGAGGCCAAGGGCGATGATGAACTGGATCTCCGCAAGGGCGATCTAATCGAAGTCTTGTCCAAGGACTACAAGATATCCGGTGATGAAGGCTGGTGGACCGGCAAGTGCAACGGCAAAGTGGGTGTGTTTCCGTGCAACTTTGTGGCGCCCTGTGATCAAGATTTTTCGAATTTGACGCAAGAAGAGCTCAAGCGTTTCTATCCACCTCATATCGGTTTTGCCGAGCTCGAAGTGGAGGAGGTAGTGGGCGTGGGCGGATTCGGCAAAGTCTATCGAGGCTTCTACCGCAATAAAGAGGTGGCGGTGAAAGCGGCCCGTCGAGATGCGGATGTCGGCCTGGAGATGAACAAAGATCGCGTGCTCCAAGAGGGACGCCTCTTCTGGCTCCTCAAACACGAAAATATTATCAGCTTGTTGGGTGTGTGTTTGGAAGAGCCCAACTTGTGTTTAGTCATGGAGTATGCCTATGGCGGACCGTTGAATCGAGTCCTCAGTGGACGAAAGATCCGCCCCGACGTATTGGTTGATTGGGCCATTCAAGTGGCACGAGGAATGTGTTACCTGCATCACTATGCTCCCATTTCCTTGGTCCATCGTGATCTGAAGTCGGCCAATGGTAAACTAATTGTTGATTTTTCCTACTCATAGTAGAATGATGGCTAGATCCTAATCTGCATACAATCTAGAAAATTGCCAACGGAATGAAGTCTGGTGTTTACAATGAGCCATCATCTTTCAGTGCTGATATCCGAAAGAATCGACAAAGAAGACGATCTGTTGTTCAAGACTCTCAAGATCACGGATTTTGGGTTGGCTCGGGAATCCTCGAATACCACCCGAATGTCTGCCGCGGGAACTTATGCCTGGATGGCGCCCGAAGTCATCAAGAACTCCACTTTTTCCCGGGCAAGTGATGTCTGGAGGTAAGGAGTCATCAAAAGAGTGATGGAAGCATGCTTCATCGGATTGCTATTGCAGTTATGGTGTGATGTTGTGGGAGTTGCTGACTGGCGAAACGCCCTACAAAGGAATTGACGATCTGGCCATTGCTTACGGAGTGGCAGTCAATAAGCTCAATCTACATATACCAAGTACTTGTCCACCGGAATGGCGAGATCTTTTAGAAGGTAAGGTCACTCTCAGATTGTGAGACCCTAGTGTAGTGTTGTACAGAGGGAAAAAAACCTTCGAATTACAACTTCGAATTACTCTCCAGTTTTGAGAACTCGGAAGGAAAACCGTAACCTTGGGAAAAACCACCTTATTCATTTAAAACTTTCTAGCTTTTCAACATACATTTCGAGTTTCTTCCTGGCTTATTTGCATCGTCTTTGAGAAGTCAATAAGTTAGAAGGAGGCATAAACCAAGATTGAAGGCCTTCTTTGTGGATGATCCCAACTTCCAACCCATGTTGACCTTAAAGTTTTCGAACAATCCTTTTTAAATGTCATGCGATTTTGGCTCGAGCTAAATCCTATTTTCAGATAGGTAGTGTAAAAAATTGGGAAGTGTATAACTTTGCAGCAGCGAAAATGCCTGAATAGGATCTAACTCATTCGATTGATGTTCTGCAAATAAAAGCACTTTCTGTTAAGAGTCGCTTTAGATTTCCAATATGCCATCATTCTCATCGCTTATTTAACTTCTTACTCATGTTGCTCATTCTTCCCCTCAGATTATCAACGAAAGGCAATGATTTTAAGTACAATAGTGGGCCAGTCCCAGGGGAATGCCGATTTCTTATGTAGGCGGTAAAGTTCCATAAATTCTCAACGCCAAATGGTGGTTGGGACGTAAATCTTGTCTGGAAGCAAACTAGTAGCCAGGAAAAGTTGGACCTTAAACAAGGTGTATTGTTCGATCTATGATTAAGAAAAACCGGCACTCAGGCCATCTTCATCGGATGCGCAGTTCTGTGTGAATGGAAAGTTTTTGACATCCGGAGAAAAAGTTCCTCCCAAAGAAGATTGGCTATCAATTGGTTGTCCAAAAATCTTTTTATGAAGGTGATTGCAGCCCTAACTTTGTACTTTTGAAAGACCGGTGATGTTATAAGTTCGTCTCGATTGGATTGATGGCAAAGTTCCATGGAGCATGTAGCGAGGAAAAATAGCAACATTTGCCAAAATTATGTCAACGAACCATGCGATATGAAGATATGCGCTCAATTGCAATGAATGCTCGAATGGTTTAAATCACCATCAAACCTCTGCTTTCTCCCAGCTTGTTGGAAATATGAAACATACGAGCGACCCAGTTTCCAAGGCATTCTCAAGCTTTTGGACGATATCACACAATCAAACTTCAAAGAAATGCCCGACGCCAACTTCTACACCCTTCAGGATGATTGGAAGATTGAGATTGAGGAGATTCTCATTGATATTAGAGAGCGGGAAAAGGTAAGCTAAAACCGATCATTGTGTAACTTGTTGCGTCATGACTTTGGCCTTTCATTGCTCAATCATTGAACATTTATTTGGGGAGAAACATGTCGAGTTCAAGCCCTTGAGATCGGAAGAAACGAGGATATTGTGGAACAATCAATTTTAGAGCAATTGAAAGTAGGTCCTCACGCTGGCGCGAAACTACAATTTGCCAAAATAGCATTGTAACCGTATTATATATGGGCAGTTTTTTTTTTTTTAATCCAAGCACGAGGAGGAAAAAAAAAATGATTGCAGTTCTGAAAAATATTTGATATTGTATATGTATTTATGACAGCATTTCTTTGCTTACTCCTTGAATCTGCTGGGGTCTCTGGACACATTTTTCTACCATTTGAGAAATATTTGCAAAGCGCGGTTACTACTGTTCAAAAATTGGTTTGAAGAGGTCAGAATTTAAAGGCTGCTATGCTACATACGTAGTACAAGAATTTGCTTCGAAATGTTCAATGTGCTTTTTTTTAACTACACATGAGCATGTCCCTAAGGGTAACCTTGTCCCTCTTGGTTCCTTGGATTTAAAAAAATCCCCATGTACTTAAACGATTGTGGCTTGTTNTAACTACACATGAGCATGTCCCTAAGGGTAACCTTGTCCCTCTTGGTTCCTTGGATTTAAAAAAATCCCCATGTACTTAAACGATTGTGGCTTGTTTTGTGTAATTTTCAGTCTCGCTCCACCGTGAGTCCGGGAGATGATGATGCTCTGAGAAGATGTTCTAAGGATATCAGAAGAGTGATCCAATCATGTCCCATCCTTCTTAGAAATGATCAAAGACCCCCAAAGAGTGGGCCGAGTGACGTTCGTGCTTCATAACTTTGTGTGTCCTTGGACGACAACGGCGAGAGACCTTTTGTCCTGTATCTTCCACTTTTTTTTTGACGGCATTTTGCAATTTCAATTCTTCAAAGGCATTTTGAGCTCGGCTTATTCCGGCACAAATATGAAAAGAGACCGTAAAAAGGTCAAGCTAGGAAAATCGACTGGTGCCACTTTTTTTATGAAAGGACATCCAAATTCATGCATGTTAAACTGAAAATGCAGAACCACTCAAAATGTGGATTGACCAAAAAAAAAGGTATTTTCTGCTTTGGTTCAAATTTTGCGTGTTCTCTTTCTCAGAAGATGCCAAACTCAGTGTTATGATCGGTACGTTTACTCTGCTTGAGCTTGATTGTAGGATCTGGTCATATGTTATTGACTCTGAATCCCAAAACTCAATAGATTAGCAATGAGGTACCCTCGCATGTATTGAAAAGAAATGGACTCGAAAATGAATCCAACTTCTGAGTCAGGGATCCCATTTGAAGTTAACTGTACTAAATGAGACAAACTGACGCCTACTTTGAGAATGGCAATCCTCATCCACTTTGTTTCTTTATCCACTGTATAGGGTTTCTAGTCTGAGGTCAATTTCCACATGAATATGGAAATGACTGCCATTTTGCCGACGCTTGATCTATTCAATTGCAGGAACTGCGAAGTTTAGAAGCCGAATTGGATGACAAACAACGGGCCAATTACATTGCCGAGGAACGCCTCAAGCAACGAGAAGCGGCCCTGGCTGAACGTGAGATCGATCTCCTTCAGCGGGAACTCAACATCATGATCCAGCAACACACCACCCGACATGGTGCCAACACCAACACCAGCAACCCAGCCGTGCCCAAGCCTAAGCAGAGGAAAGGCCATTTCAAGAAGAGCAGATTAAAATTGCTCAAAGGCAGTCAAAGCTCCTCCATCATATCTGCCCCATCAGGTAGGACCATCCATAGCAACGACCTAACTTTTGGTCCCATTACAAACGATCTACGTACGTCGGACAATGACCAAATTATTTCACGGACCGTGCAGTGACCAGCCGAGGTGGCTGACTAGGCGTTTTGCCATTGAAATCCCTATAGGTGGGGTGGATGGCTTTCCCCACTCCTTGGTTCCAGTTAATTTTTGAGTTTGATCTAGCAGTTTTTCTTTCCTCTCCTTCCTCCTCGTCCATCGCTTGGTTTAGATTTTCGGCACAATTTAAGTTTGACCCCCTCACGATCCGACCTCGGGATTTGGGATCGCACCCTCACCCTCAACAGCAAGAGTGGCAGTGGAAGTGGAAACACCGGCAAAAGCTCCTCCAGTGGCGGTAAATTCGAATTACAGTGCTCCATGCCTTCATCCTGATGGGCATCTAACAATCTCCATTACTCTTCATGGTCAAGCATACACATGCTACATACATTCGTATCTATCAGCCAGCCCTCTGAGCTATTAAATGGACAGAGCAAATGTCCTGGTGGTGGTGGTGGTGACGCTGGAGAATCTGGGCAGTGATGATCAAACTTAAAAAAAAAGATTTATAAAAGAACTCACTTCGATCGCCATGTCCAAGGAATCCTGCAGTGACAGAGAGCTTTAAGCCGACGAATGATGGTCATCTTGAGCTTCGGTGAAGGAACACGTACGACGCAGTAGAATGGTAGAATATCTTTGATTGGGTTTACCTCTTCCCGTTTTTCTCGTGTTCCATAATTAACCACCTCTCCTCTCCTCCGATTGTTCCCTTCCGTGAGATATCCTCACCTCTCGTCTGACCTGACACGTTATTTTTCCCGTTTCGTTTCTCTTATTTAACCACGAAAACGGAAATAAAACGGGGCAAGAAAACAAAAGATGTGACTGTGACGCACTTGGTGCAGTGATTGAACTTGAAAAGGAACGTGAGAGTGAGCTTTGGAGGGATATCGATGGGCGCCAAATCCGGGTATGAGAACAGCCATGATTTGTACTGTACTGATTTGGGACTTCACATGCATTGCATGTCTTGCTTGATCGCTCACGTCAAGAAAAGTTTCCGTTTTCCACCCAAGTTTGAAACTAACCCAATCTCGGACATTCTCTCTCTCTCTCTCTCTCTCTTTCCTCCCAACCCCCCCCTCCCACGGTCTCATCTTGACCTTAATCATAATCATTATCTTGTATACTATTATTAACTCACAGCCTCTTCTCTATTGGTTCTTTCTCTCTTTCTCTCCTTTGCCTCGTTTCCCGTGTCTAGATTTCCGCCATAATATCACGGTCCAACCGGAAGGGGGTGGTGTTCCCGATGCGTTGATCACTCCCGGATCCCCTTCCATCGGGAGACTCAGGGCCATTGCACGTGAGTGGAACGCCTTTGTAACCTACTAATCTGCTGGCATGAGCACTGCTTCTACCGACTGCATCCATTCGTCTGGGGTCTTGTCTTGGTTGTGTCTGTTCACTTCTCGTAGCCTAATCTATGAATTGGGTTTAATCCCCCTTCAGTCGTCTCCTTCGAGCCAAAGAAGATATGTTCGCACTTGCTTACCAATGGTTTGCTGCCCTCTTGCCTTTTGTTCCAGAACCCACTATGTCCGTTCTGCTTCAGGTCACGACGACTTGAGCCAAGTTGTCGTCTTAATCTTGATTGCACAAGTTCCCAAGCCATTTATTGCCACATTTAGGAGCATTTTTCGTTGGGTAAAGGCCTTTTCATCTTGGTTCTAGGAAAGAAACTTGAGAGTGCTGCCCTTTTTTTGTACTTAATACCCAGTCAACGACTTTTTGCCTTTATTTACACTTGCTCCATGAATATCAGAAAATCCCCTCCCTGCTCGAAATCATGGCCCCCTTCAATGCATGAGCTTATTTTGAAATTTCACCTTGAAAGTAAACAGATACTATGGTGGCGGATCGATGGAGCGCTTTTCAAATGGTTAATAGCCATTATCCAGTGAAATTCCCTATAAGCTCTTGCACTCATGAAACCGTATGGACGGAGCCAAAGAGAGCTTCCAATTTGAGTGGCACACTTCCAACTCAAACAAGTGCACTGACAACCCAGAACTATAAGTTTCTCTGGAATAAACGGAGGAACGTGTGTTGTCGCTGACCATTGTTTTTGCAAGTACTGAGAAACCGTGAAAAACTTCCGGAACATAAAAGTCTTCCAAGTTAGAATGGTTTCTCTGCTCAATCCTGTTCGAGGATAATGTAAAAGGAAAGTTCTAACTTTTTTCATCCTATGGACACCAAGATCAATGGCCCCGACCAATTTATCTCCACATGAAGAAGTCACCGTATCTTGTTCATTGCATGCATTCGATTATCTCCCTTCTTCTATGCATGAGTTCATTCCCAAACCCTCTTTTTGCAGCTACCTCTTTTTTCACTTGGCTCAAGTTTGTGCTGGAGTTTTCAAGATGTAAAACCTCGGGGACTAAAACATGGTTTGATATGAATTTCTAGTGCCTGCCGATGGTGTCAAGGGAAAAACTTGGGGCCCAAGTAGCGCCAACAATGCCGTCAAAGTCCGGCCCACCATCGTCAACGACCCGAGTGGTCGGTGGAGTCAATCTGCGCCCTCGTTGGAAAAATCTCCCCGAAATCTGGGGGCCAAGCCCACTGTTACATCCGTACCTGAATCTGGTAAGCACTTTATTGATTTAATCCCCTGTCTGGAACCGATTTGGTGAGATTTTGCAATGGGCGTGGGATTTCGAGAATGATAGGATTTCGTTCGTGCTTACTTTCGTCCTTGAAAGAATACCTTTTGCCACTAGTGTTCTTTGTTAAACGTGTGTTTAGCCTAAGAAAACCCGAAAAGATCATTGTGACATGTAAGTAATGCGAGTGTTTTAAAGTACTTTTTGCACTTGGGCTCAAAGGGTCACCATGATATTATTTAAGAGTCAACTCCTACTCAGCCTATCAACAAATGTTTGTCATTGGCAATATCAAGTCGGGTATGATATTGCTTTTCCGTTTCCGGGTGTGGATTTAGCGTCTAAAAATGCCAGGATGAAAGATCAGGGAGACAGACTGGCTAACTATAACCTTTTATGGATTGGATAAGAATAGTTTCATTCTCGCGAGAATGGGTTTTCACTTGGTTTGTCAACGTTGCTGCGGTCTCATTTAAACAATAATGGCATAACGATGAAAGCACTTTCAAAACTGACGCGATGTTTAAGCTAGTAATTTAGAAATGGGTGCTATTTTGTACCAAAAGTGACCAAATAAGAAGTAATGGTTGAAAGATATTGTACCTCTAAAAAAGAGTTGAGTGCTTATTTTTAGTATTCTTTTGATGCAATTTCCGTGTGTCTTTTTTTTCATGAGAGCCAGGTAGCATTCTAATGAACTTTGTGTATGTTGTTCAATTTACTCCCTTTGTATGCACGAGATTTTTTGACATTTCATGACTGCGCCACATCCTACCCCTTGTTTCTTGAGATTGGTTCCACATGCGTAAGGACATGATTTGAAGTTTGTCAATTATGGTCCAAAAATATTTTAGTTCTTGGAAAATACATTTAAGGAGAATAAGAAAAGGCCAAAAAAATTGGCTACAATTTCATTGTTGGGATTTTTTTTAGAAGTATGGCTGAAATTTTAAAGAAAAATCGTACGCTGAAAAGCTATCCTTCTAATCATGATGAGAATATCCGAGGGGTGGGATTTGGTACCTTTGAATCTTAGACTTAAGGAATAGGGACCTTTGTAAGAAATAATCCCAGATGTTTAGACCAGGACAAGGGCAGAATGTATCACCTTTCCCATTCATTCCTTTTATTTGTTCTCTCTATTGGTCCGACCAAGGATACTTTTAACTAGGGATGATAAATCTTCAAAAGCCATTTTCGACCTCCTTGCAGAAATGATGGCAGAAAGTCTTTCAAATGTGTTTTTTGCCACCGGTAAGGTGGTGCCTTGGAAGAGAAAACAGCTCATGGATGCTTTTGAAAACGTACCATATCAGATACTATTCGTACCTTCTTTGAATACTGCACAGTCCCCATTGTACAGTGGCAGAAATTGGTAGTTAAACGTCTCAGTGGTCCGAGTAACTGTAGGGCTAGAAGAGAGCGGTAGTTCTTCAAGGTGTAATGGAAAGTTGAACGAGCATATCCAGTTGAAGGTGGGTAAAGCTTTTCAAACGTGGTGTTGAAAGTATTGGACATTAAAGTCCAGATTTATTATTACGATTCCAACTCTGCACAAGTCGATTGTTCAGCCGCATCTTGAATATGCTTCACCCATTTGGGCTCCAATGAGCTCAGCAGGTTTGCAAAAGGTCGAACAAGTCCAAAGATGTTTCACTAGGAACATCGCATGATTGAGAGAGCTCTCGTATTGGGAGAGACTAGAAAGATTGGGACTGTACAGTGTTCAGAGAAGGTACGAAAGGTATCTGATATTGTACGTCTTCAAAAGTATCCATGAGCTTTGTCCCAACCCAGGATTTAGGGTCAATTTTAGTGACCGTAGAGGCTTAACGTGCGTTTTGAGAGCACCTTAAACCCCTTGAGAATCCAAGCTAGTTCGAACCAAAAAGTCCACTTCTATTCTTTAATATTCGTAGGGCTTATTGATCTGATAGCATCTTTCAAGTCAGACGTAGACAAATTTTTGACTAAAATTCTTGATCAACCCTTTATTCAAGGGCTAACCAGATCATGAGTAACTTGAATAAGATTGTTAGGCCCCTCATCTTGAACTGTCTGAGATCACATTCCCAGTAGTGGTAAGAAAGTTTGGAAAACAACAGGAAAAGAACTATATTTTGGGGCAAAAGCCATGTTTTCGGATGCAAAAAGTATTTGCATCTTTAGTTTACGTTGGCGTGCCATTTTTGGCTATTCAGCTATTGAAAAGGATGTACACACTGTAATTGATTTAGCGCTACGTATACTTTTTTTTCAATGATTCGCACCAAACCTAGCGGAACCATCATTTCTACGAAGAACAGTTGAAAAAAAAATGGTGGGAGAGGGGAGCAAACTTAGAACTTCTTACTTCAATCATAATATTTCCCTTCCTTCAATCTTTGATCAAACTTGAGTTATTTTGCTCAGGGGAATGACCTTTTAAAACTTCGGTTTACATTAGAGAGAAACGGAAAGTTCATAAAACATTTCATTACCAAGTGAAATTGGTCTGTGAGAGCAAGTGGAACCAAAATGGGTGGGTCCTTGTGGTGGCACGAAAGTGTTGTTTGGGAACGTAGAAGCCTCTTGTGACGAGCAAGGTGAATGAAGGAGGTCCCAAAAGTTGTCTCAGACCCACATTGCTCAGAAGCTAAAAAGTTTGCGTCGTAACTTGTGTCGCAACACACAAAAAAGGGAAGAAGGAAAGATTTGTAACGCTGAAGTGTGGAGATTGTTTTGTCTGAAAGGATCCAAATTGACTTTTGAGGACGAGCCAAACTCAATTTAAAGTGAGGATGTGTTTATTTATCTTGGACCGCCTATCCATCGAATTGGGTTTGTTGCAACTCTCGACCTTCAACAATGTGAAGGAGGGTTAAACCCTTTTCAAGTTACGTGTTCCCTTTCCAAGTCTTTTTGTTCCCCAAACCCTTCGTGTCTAATGCCAGTGACATGTGACTAGTTGGAAGCGAAGTCCGATATCCAAAGCACGTTTTCCTAACACCTGACCGATTTCGTGAGAGAATCAACCTTGATTTACGAAGTTTATGACTGGCTTTATACTACCCCGGTCGACTCTTTCGAAGGTTCGATTATTGGAACTCGAACTCCAAACTATCTTAAATAGAATTGTTCTTCCAATGATTCTGGTTTGCGATCGATTTTCCGGAATAGATAGCCCTCATATTCGTACCTGAAGTGTAAAGCGACTGCTTCTGGCGTCTTTACCTACCCTAACTACCAAACTGTGGCAGGTCTTTTTTCATTGAATGGAGATTACTTTTCCGTTGATGTTAGACTTTGCTGGAATTCATTTCCCTTCTGTAACCTCTTAGAAGTGCTTTTCTCTTCTCTCTAAAGGGGAAAAAGTGACAAAAATTCTTTGAAGTTGTGATTTTTTTTTCAAATTGAAAAGGTGATTTGACGCCTCTTTCATCTAAGTTGGTTCTCCTTTTGGCAGAATAATTGCGGGGGGAAGAGAAACTTGATTGACCCTGCCAATGATGGCCAGCTGCATTTGGTCCGTCATTGCCATCCGGAACCTCAATTATCTCGCCTGAAAGAGTTGGTTGGCTCTCGTCTTCAGAACTTTTCTGAAGGTGTCATTTCACTAAACCAACCTCTGGGTTCCTTTCATTGCTTTTCTGTCAGGTAAGATGGGAAGCCTACTTTTTAGACTTCATCACTTCAATCCTGAAAGGCACCAACAAGCTAAACGTGTTTCTATCAAAGGCTGCATTTCACCTCGTTCAATCTTCTGCACCCATGTTCATATTTCCCGCCTGAGCGGTCTTCAAGTACGAATTCAGGCCCGAGTGAAGTTCATCGTGAATCGCTTGAAGGGCCTGAATTGCGAATAGTTGGCAGGACAATTTCCAACAAGCAAGGCCTGGCCTGACAAGAGATGCTTTGGACGACAAAATTGGCACCAAAGTCAATAATCGACTGGTATGTGTGGGGTGAAAGGCCGTCACCGAGAAGCTAGCAGGCCTGTTTTCGAGTTGGTTGACCGCTGAAATTCTTCGAGTTGGGTTGGCCCCGCTCGGCCTCATACCCACTCAAGACTTGTAATCAGTTTTCCTCTTTTGTGCCGCCCTATCAGCCGCTTGACGTCAAAAGCGTTCCGAAATGCCGAGTTCCAACGATACAGGACATGGTTTGTAGTAGATATATGTGGAACGATTGGACAACCACGAGAACTGGTTTTGAGATTCTGAGCAAGCAAAGGCGGAAAAGCAGGAAGACGATTAGGACAGGAGCAAGTTTCTTGGCGGCAAAGGAAACTTTGTTGTGACTTTGAAAGGGTCGATAGTCGGGGTAGTGCTTGAAAAAAAGTCTCTCAAGGAAATAGACGTCATTTTGCGCCTTGGTTGGAGTTCAATGCGCCAAGAATTCAGAAGGTTCAAAGTGTGAAAGCAATTGTGTCTCTATGACTGCATCCTTGGATCTTGGGTGATCCAGACGGCTGCTTCATCGCCTCAAAGGCTCTAATGTGTATGTGACACATACTTTCGTACTCGCGTACTATCAATGAGGTCGATACCTCGGAAAAGAAAGCTCTTCAAGTTTCGATCAAATTAAAAAAGGCCTTGATTACCAAAACTGAATACTTTGAAGTCCTAGTATCTTCCCCCGAGTCTTGTAAAGCTTGGCTGTCATCTTAGAAAAAGGAACATCTTTTGATCAAGGGAATTGACAAAGATACGCCAACACTCATGAAGAACAACTTTTCCTTTTTCGAGTCGCAAGTTCTTTATCAGCCATTCAATCCTCGGTAATAAGTTCAGACCAAAAGAAGGAAAAAATGGTCTTTTTTTCACCTCGAATCTGCTCCAGGCTTTCTTCGTTCCATCAAAAGGAAATGAATTTAATACTCGGACAGATTTATCGTACATTTTGTTACAGCGCACCAATTGTTGGATACGAGCAGAAAGAACAGCTCAAGATGGCGACGTCATAAGTAACAATTTCAAATGTTTCGCGATGATTTGATTAAGATCAACTTGAAAGCAAAGCACTCTACGAAATGGAAACATTCGGGCGATCCATCTCTTGTGGAAGAATCTGTCAGTGGCAATTCATGTTGGTGCAAAAAAGTGCCTCATAAACATTTATCCCTGAAGTTCAAGGAGCAAAAAAGGTTTGGACCTATGAAAGCTTGTATTGCTCGATAGGTCAACAACTCACTCCTCTTTAGTTTGTGAGTATTTTAGAGCACATTTACTTTCTTATTTATAAACTAAACTAAAATCTTGGGGGAAAAAACAACCAAATTTTAGCGGAAAAGAATGTCAGTCTGGAATTAGGTTTGAGCCGCATCGAATCAGCGCATCCGGTTGGATTTAATACACTTTCATAGATCTTACATAAAATGTTCTGGTGAACGCAGAAGACTGCTAGTACGAGTTGTGTGATTTTACATGACCTTCTCGTTGAAGGATATTTAGAACTGGTAGCAAAAAAAAGAATCTCCTTTTCATGCTTCTGTCAAACGAGAAGAGGGCTATATTTATTACCAGGACCTTTTTTGGTTGCTTGAGTGTCCTTTGAGTTTAGTTTCTGAGTTCAATCTCACGATTTGATAGAAATGGCTCCAAGTCAATTGTCGGTTCCGTTGTTTATATTCATAGTCCAGTAACTGGACTACTCTTTGTGAGTAGTAAAGGCTTCCTATCAAGATGATTTAGATAGAGATTCAAACCAGGGGCCTTTCTCATGTTGAGAAGCCGCGCTACTCACATTGCTATATTTTACAGCAAGAAGTGGTTTTTTAATTCCGTTTCGAGGCCTGACCATTTGTTGCTCGTATTCAACTCTTTGCTCCATTTTGTTTTTCTTGCAAGATATAGTTGAGTCAAGAAGGGAGAAATTCAAAATATTCTTGTGAAGCGGTTCTGGTTTTCCATACCTCGAATTACTTGCTGGGCCTTACCTTAAATATTGGATTATGGCCTGACGATATCAAGACACCCCACGAAAACAAGCCTATGGGGTTATGGCGAGGCCTAGGGTCTCATATTAAAATTGTTCATTACACAAAGTCTCTGAGCACCAAAACCAAATACATATGAATACAAATACATGTTTGCCTTGTTTGTGTTGCCCAATTGTACCACTCGGTTCGATTATAGGTAGATTTGATCAACAAAAGTAGTGCCTCTTTAAGTGGAACAAAGAAAATTCAAATTGGCCAGAAAAGTACTTACGGTTCTTGATGCATTCTTATACATACGAAAAGTTCACGTTAAGGAGATTCATTGTGAAGGATGACCGATGTTGTTTTTTTCTTCTTTTCCAGCATCTTTCCTTTACACTTAAATTATCCTCTCTATCAAGTGTACTGGATTGCTGGTTGAGTGCCAAAGGTCATTTTAGTTCAAGCAACAAAGACGAAAAGGGAAAATATCATTCTTTAATCATTTGTCTGACTAATAGTGCGTCACATTATGATTGATTGTCTAAGAGGCGTTGATGCACTCGAGGAGTTGTTGGGGACTGGAAAAGGCTCGATGATCTAGATTTTCCACGTAGTGCAGTTCTTTCGACACTCATTGAAGGCATGGTAATGGATTGGCATTAACTGATCTACGTAATTCCTGCCTGGATTTTTGATGTGAAAGGGATTTTGTTCTGATGAGCAATTATACTGTTCTCTTTTTTAAGAACCCTATTCCTGGCTTGATCAAGCGAACTTTTCATCTCATTTGTGAAAGTGCTCCTTCCCTTGGGCCCGACTTTTGCACGACCTTTTCGTTCTCGAAATCACAAACGATGTCCTTAGTAGAACTTTCAAGCTACAATAGTACAGTGTGGCAGAGCAAAACGCGAAATTCTAGACCCACTTTCAACACCATAAAGATTTTTCATTGATTGGTCGGCAGATTTACTTCAGAGTCTGATATATGTACGTAATCATCAATACGGTCCATCAATCATTTTCCAAAATGTTGGAAATTTTCAGCCAACATGGCCGCTCAAGGCGGCTGTCGTTGGACATGTTGGACTCTTTTCCTCCCTTGAGGAACACCACATTTGGGTGAAGAATTGCAAAGGCGTTAATTTTGATGCCGTCCATCATGGCATAGTCCAGGGGTCTGTAGTCTGGGGATGAAGGCTGCCACATTGACGTTGGTCGGAAGGTGGCCAAGTTCTTTTGGGACATGCTTTGGGGTGACCGTGACTTTGTGGTCGGGACAGAGTCCTGCCGGCTTGATAAGTGCTTCCTTGCTGAGTTAGAGTAAACTATAAAATTGACCAATGTCTGTATCACTTCCAATTATCCTTAAAACTGCCCCACCTGGAGGTCAAATGGGAATTTCCAAGAGGGTATGGACGAAGGCCTGGCCTTGACCTTGGACGCCAGGTTCCACTGGAATTCACTTGTATTTTGCCATGGGCATCACTGCCAGACGTTCTCTTGAACAAATTGCCACTCTTCTTGAGGGTTTTGACGGTGTAGAGTACGGTGTTCCTAGAAGCACGTCTCTTGAGAGTATGAAACGTCGTTTCACATAACTTTTACCTGGCGCTCTTGGTTTGGAAAACAGAGGCCAGTAATATTTCTTTGAGCTTGGCATTCAGTCCATTTCCAGGGTTAGGGCTCTTCCAAACTGATGTAAGGGCATGGCAATAGTAATGATAATAACGATGAATTATGATTGATGCAGTTTCTAGAACAAGTTGCACTGGAATTGCCCAGTTTTTGTGGCGTGAAAAGTGGCAGTGCTGCCCTCGGCGAGACTCCTACACTGTTTAGATCGTTCCGATATCAAGTACCTTGCCAATTGCCTTGTGATGCACTAGATTGCGATGAGGTTCAAACAACATCTCTCTCTCTCTCTCTCTTTTATGAAATAATGCCAACCTCTGTTTCTCTGGGCTCTGGGTATTATGATCTAAAGGCAATTCAAAACCACGGAGTAATGTTTATTTTTTGTCCTGAACCTTATTATATCTAAATTACTCTTATTCGTCAATCCCTGTAATCCTCAAATGGTTATGCACCACAAGGTGTTTTGAGAGGACTTTCTCAATACACAATAATAACACAATCAAGATGTTCTTCATGTGTCCATGGGCTTCACCCATTATTAGCTATCCGTTTCATTTTTGCCTGGATCTGGCAAGCCATTGGTCTTAGAGATAAATTTCTTTAACATTACAGTTTTGTTTTGAAGAAAGCAACATCTACTGTTGAGCAGAAAAAATCGCCAAACACAATTGGGCATTAAATGAGTTCCTGAAGCTGAGTCCACGTTTTGCTCATCCACACTCTATGTTTGACGCTACCTTGTTTAGCACGCGTATAGACAATATTCACAAAAAAAGGGATTCTGTAAAACTTAAAAGCGAAACCGAAGCCTAATTTGTTGAAGAGAAATAGTGCATTTTGGGTCAAGAAGAAAAGATCTTACTGTAATACAAAGGTTGGATCCAAGATTCATTACTTCGCTTTAAAGAAGTGGGCTCTAAAGTGCAAGAGAGACTTGACGTTTCAAAAACCGGATTGAACTTTTCTCGCAAATGGCAGCAGAATGACAGCAGAATGGCAGTTCAAGTTTGGTCCCACGAGAGCATTGCGTTGATGTAACTCCAACTCGTCCTTCAATGATTTTTGGGAATGGAAAAAGTTTTAAAACGCCTTTTAAAGTGATTGCTGTGGGTCAACCCTTTCGTTTTGGCATAAACTTTACGTTTCCATTCGAGAGCCCACATATGCTTTATTTAAGAGGCATGTGCGTACAGAAATCTCTTCCCTTGATTCACATTTTATGTGCCTTTCAAAATGCTCGTTGGATCAGATTGAAATCAAGAATATTCTCATCGAAAACTTTTTCAGGTGTTTGAGCCTCTAATCCGGCCTGTTCAATTTTGGGCAAGTTTTAAAACTATACCTTTGGACAGTATTCGTTTGTCGAGAAACTCAAGATCAAAGTTTCTTACTAAAATTATAGAGATTAGACTCATCGATTAGATTCGCAAATGATTACCGAACTTGATCCTGATCAATGTCTTCGTATCGTTCTTTTGTTCATTTCTTCACCAACTTTTTTGATCTCATGGAGAGCCTTAATGAGCCTCGTGGGAAAACGGTTGCTTCGGAAAGGTCATTAATTTTCAAATATTATCTGCTTTTTGTTCCAGCTTATTTTTTTCCTATTCGTCTAAAAGTAAGATAATCTTGAATTGTCAGGAGAGAGGGCTTCATTACATGGGATTGAGCATCAAATACTGACAAACAAATAAGAGACGTTCCGCCCTTAAATTTCATCAACACGTCGCCGGTAATGCAGTAATGCAGGGATCAATTTGAGGTGCCTTTGGACCTTGCATCCGTGTCTTGCTGTTAGAGCATGAGCTTCTCATGTTGTTACTCTCACTTCGATCGTCGTTTAACCAAGTAAAGGACGATATGGAAATCCAAGCAAGCCTCTTTGTGGTGATTGATCACAATGAATGAATGACGTAATGTAAAATTGGACAAAGTCTCAATTAATGACAAACATATTTACTGGAACGGATATTTTTCCTGTCAATTGCAAAGCAATGCATGTATCCTCTCAAGCCATTGCTTGTGTGGAAATAGATATAGAGATACTTATGGGTACTTCTTAGAATTAAGGTACCAAGTAGTTCAATATATTCGGACAAAGATATATACAATAATAGGTATATCTCACATACACTTAAATAATATCATAAATCCATTTTTTCCGTTGCAATAATCCTTCCTAATTTAGGCATCTTACTTTCAAATTTGAGACCTTACGTCTGATTTGTTATTTAAGGAGTTACATTATGCTGTAGATTGCAAAGTGATGTCAACTAGATCTCCAAGCCATATAGAAGTATACCATTAGAAAAAGATGAATTCATAATATCCTTGAAGTGTGTTTTTGTTTATTTACTTTTTCATCAGGATTTTAATTCTTCGTTCATATGTACATAATCCCCTTGATATTCTAATTTCAAAAGTTACCCATAATTGTGGCAAGAAAAGACTTGGAGAACACGTGAACGAGAAATGCAAAGGAGTAAAACCATTCACGGTCTTGAACTACTGAATGTCATGAACTACATCAATAAGAGGAATTCTTAGTCATAGCGCGGGACTAACTGCCCGTACCAATAGCAGGGTATCTTATTAAATAGCTCTTCTCATAGATTTTTTTGATTTCAGTTTATTTTTTTGACATTTTTGGTTTTTTAAAGTTGTTCCTTGAAAACGGGTTAGAAAAAAAATGTCCACAATGTTCGTTCCAATCACATGTCACAAATAATTTGCCTGTATTTTTGAGGCAGTTTCGTGATCTTAACGTATAAATCTTGTTCTAGTAATTTTGTAATTTTTTAATGACACTAAAAGACAAATATACTCTCCATTTCAAGTCCTATTGAACGTAAAGGAATTGGATGAGATGTGGCTACATCCTGGCCATATTTTGGCCATATCTCTTGTGTGATAAATGTGTCATATTTGATGATCGATGTAGTAGATCGAATTGATCAATGGATCTTGTAAAAACATATGAGCAGAATTGAGATCTTGTGAAACGTTCCGTGTTAAACAGATTCCAAGTATGGCCAATATTTGCAGTCAAATGCGGAGATAATATTTGTAAAGTCTGAAGCCAAGGCCTGGTCGTTTCCAAAACTATTGACATTTGACTGAAGTTCATGTGGCAGTTCGATCAACTTGATTTGACTCACACGACAATCAAATAGAAGAAGCCAATAAGCACGGCAAAAAAATCGATTTCCGATCCATTTTTACCTACATAAAAGTTATTGTCCCATGAAAATGTCGTAATTTGGGAGTTTTAGTTTTACTGATGATTTCGAAGCCAGGATGACGTTATCTTCGTTGTCCTTTTGGGAACAAATGTAGTGTTCCAGTTTGCCCACAAGAGGACAATGTGACTTTACCGGGTTCATTAAGGTTTTGGTTACTTTTTGTTCCCTGCCCACCCAACAATGGTTTTCATTGTCCGACTATTTCGACACTCTGAGGACAGTCTAAATTCTGATCTCTCTCTTGTAACTTTGGAACAAAGGTGTACTGATTCATGGGGATGATTGGAGGGCCACCTCGCTCTTGATTAACTTATGTTCTTGTCACTTTTTACGCGTTCCAACTTGATATGATTCCCAAAGCCTGTCAAAAAGGACGTACATTGTCATCATATCGCATTCTTTGAAGTTTTACCTTGTCTGTTCCTTCAAGGTACAAAAGGCCCCCCAACTGTCACTTGGTACGCCAGACTAAGTCAACAAGCCTATGGAGGGATTCAAGTCGAGCACTTCGGTTACTGATCATGAAAAAGCTCCAAGAACACTAAAGCTGATTTCCACTTTCTCCCAATTCATGCCCTCACTCCAAAGGCGAAGATTATTTGGTGGTTCATCCCTCGGTCTCGGCTTATTCTCTCTATCATGGCTCATCAACCCAAGCATCATCCACCAACACCTCGTGTTGGTTCAGTCCTAAATCGCTTGTCAGGCGGTCCCAAAGTCAAAGACCTGCCAGTGCAAGCTGTGAGTAACTCAATAGCCATCAGGAACAATGGCGATAGAACTAGATCCTCCCGCATTTCTTATGTTGGACCCCACGCCGTTTTGCTTCGTTCGACATGATATCTACGATTCTTTGCACGTGCATGCCAATCCTACCAACCTAGTTTTGTCTGTCGATCATTCCGTAACACTATTTGTGTGCCACGGGATGGGAATGGTTTCGCCATGGGTACACCTTCTGTCAAGTGCACCCGGCTCATCAGTTCGTTTCCCGCTTTTCCTCCTCAGATTATAACGAGTCCGACAACCGACCGTTGATTCCGCTCCAATATCAAGAGGCTGGGGTTCCCATGCCCACTTTGTACAATGGGTCTGGAATGGGTGGCAGGACGGGGAGTGGCGAGGATGCTCGTCCTAAGATGGGTGCCATCCACATGTTCCTTTATAACATGTCGTCCATGTTGGCCGGAGTGGCTGCGGGTTATGATGTCAGGCTTTCCAATGTGACTGCCTTTCACCCTAAGCTCCATCCACAGAGGTGAGTACATCCGTCTCCAATATATGATTTAACGTACGGTCCAAAACGAGGACGCGGCCTTTTATCGAATTTTAAATTCTTGTAAGACCACTCGGGTTTCTTTTGAAGTCGAGAATGGGGACCAAATATGAAACTAAAGGTTCCTAGTACTCTGAAATTTACAAATCACGACAATGAACCTACTTGGAGCTTTTAGCTAAGTATGACTGATATTGAGCTTTACAATTTGTTCTGTGACAGATTAAATCCCGTCAGATATCGTCTTGATTTTCCGACATTAGGCGGTTTTTTGCATAAATATATCTTGAGCCAAGCGTCACCTTTTCCTCCGGCTAAGGACTTCACAAAGCGTGGTTGTCTTTTCCGAGCAAAGAAGAAATTGTTGTAAGGCCAATCTGTCTTGAGCTTGTCTGTGGAATCTTTCTTTTGGACTTCCCCTGATGGTTTTTACTTCCTTGTTTCAGATCATCTTAACTCAGAATCAACGACAATACTAATTCCTATCACTAAAATGAAATGGGAAAGTAAAAACGAATTTAATTGGTCATGGTCCACCTTTAAAGGTGTTCTCATTCAAGGAGAGGACAAGATATCTCTCTGGCCTCGAAGGTGGTGACGTGAAATTTCCATTTTCAATTTAGCCTTCCCATCTTATTGCCATCATCTTGAATGCTTGGCTTGGCTTGGCTCGCATTGTAGTGGTGGTCTCTTTTGGATAGGTGAGGGCTTTTGAATTGCCGCACAAAGCGGCTCTTTCGCTCTCTCCCTCTGGCTCGCTCCGTCTGTCTCAAATATTTGTATAAACTTCTTTCGCCTGTGCTCCCCGTGTTATGGTTTCTTCGAACCACTTAAGCCTCATTCTCCGAACTTCCCTTGGACGTACTCAAATGAGCTCATTTACAAGTGGCGAAGCTACGGTCTATCTAGTTGTTGAATCCTGTTGTGATTTCGATATAATTCCTCAAATTATTCCGAAACGAACGTCAGAAGACGTTCCATGCTGATTCATGAACGGTTCACGGGATCAAAGATCCTGCAATTTTCTGCTAAGCCGAGCCTGATAATTCAGTTCTTTACTTCAAAGTGATGGCTAGTATGCATATCTCTGATGGTTGGTTCTTTCGCCATATCCCAGTCGAGATGCGCCTTTGAGCACATAGTACGAGTGGTGGAATGCTCAGCTTCTATTTTAGATCAGGGAGCTTGGTGGTCCCCAAATGTACCATCACCTTTTTTAGAGCTTACTTGATGCTCCTCATTGTGGACGTCAGGTATAAAGCAAAATCTCGTCTGGATCCTTTTATTGCCTTTCTATGTAAATCTGTCGGTAGGCTAGCCTCTGGATGTAATGTATGAACCATCTCAACCGCTATACCTTTGCTGGTTCTTAAAATCCAATCCTCACATTTCAACACGTGCCATTTTCTCAATGCCCAAGACCTCGGTTTCGTTCAGGCTTTTAAATTTTTGCATATGTTTCTGTTGAAGTATATATGGCTTTATTTTGACCTGGAATGAAGCCTGAGAGAGTATAACTTGAATCGCCATTCTTACTGCCTATTCTAAGAAATCCATACGATTGGTTCCTTGAAATAAATTTGGTACCAGATGATGTGACATTTCAAGTTCAAGTCAAGCCATCATGTAAATCGGTGATTTTTTCACCAACCTCGAACAATGCCAACGAATCCTGAGGCCAGTGTTTTAAAGCCAGAGGTAAACGTTACCCAGAATTAGCTCTGAGTACACGTTACCTCCGAGGTAAGAGCTTTTAGAGACTCAGAAAATCGGTCAAATATCACAAGATTATTTTTATTGTGCCTTAAATATTCTAAAGAAATATTATTGAAGAACCAAAATATTTCAGCACGGCTTCCACATGATATTTAGTGGGGTTTTTTTTTAACAAGTCTTGTTTCAGTACATTCCCACTTTCAAAATGTCAACCACATGTTTCAACTTCAGATGGGTTCTGAGCAGTAGTTTATTTAAACATTGCATCAAAATTCTTTTCATGAGATAGTACGATCTCAAGAGTGTGTACTACACTATTCAGCGTGCCACCTTCAATTTCTTAGTTTCCGATCGAAATACCAAACTCACTTCCAAGTAAATGCGTCACTGTACGTACACTGACGTCCTTCTACTTCGAAGCATTTAAGTAGGCTTGCTTATTTTTTTTGTTTATTTTTTCACGGACTTTCTTTTCTTTAGCTACGCCCCAATTCCAAGTAGTATTGAAATGAAACGTCTTTTGCGGTTTAGACTGAATTTTTGCAAAATTAGCTCTAAAATTTATCGTGGCTGCTTCATATTTCATTTGCCCCCATCTTGAAACATGGGGGTACGACTCGTCTACAGACGTTAAAAATGGGATTGGTACTGTTTGATGGACAAACTCGGTTCCTTTTGTTTTGCATTATCTTAAAAGAAGTGGTGTGCAGATTCATTCATTCCCATTGGAATTAAGAGCTTCAAAATGTACTAAGATGATTGTGATGCCCAACCCTGTAAACGGATTAGAGGAGATATGAACCTCCACAAGCATTGTACAAATGAAAGCTTACCTTTTATTGGCTTGCCGTTAGCAAATGTAAACATCAGGTAATATTGGTAGGACCTTATCATTATTGAGCGTCTGATAAATGGATGTACGTACCCTGTATTGGCATTGTTGGAGAAAACATATTGTGTTCCATATTATCTAATATCCATATAGCGTGGTAAAGGCTTGAAGGAAGATGATCAGTCATTATGTAGGAAAGAACGCATTACACTTGAAAATTACTAGTGATTAGTAATATTTGTGGCAGATATTCCAAAAATGTGACATATCTCAAGAGTATATTACAGTTCATTAAATGTTAAGCAATGATTTTGTTTGTATTTAACCATAATTAGCAGTCTTAAGAATAAAAAGCCCACCTACTCCCGAAACCTGGGTGTAAATAAAATCATTAGATTCATTGAAACCAAATGACCCAAGTACCCAGCCTAGTTGCAAGTGTGCTTTTGAAGAGGAAAAATGGCCACTAACTTACTCACCGAAGATTGGCTGTCTTTAGCCAGAAGTCGTTAACTAAAAATGGACCCCAAAGCACCAGATCCCCCACGTATGTAACAAACCGCCCGGGCCTTCATTAACTTTGACAAGGAATGGTTGTGGCATGAATTGATTCGATGCTCACCGCGGAAAACATTCATAGCCATCGTTCGTTCCAGACCATTGGAGGACGAGGATGATCGGAAATATTGGTTCGGGGATCCCGCCCACCAACAAAAGCAACCCGTGCTCTATCCCCACAACACCTACCATGGACACACACCTCATTACCGCACCCCGTTGGAGAATTTGGACTTCAAACCATTGCGATTCACGGACTCCCCTCAACATTTCTCTCAAGTTGGGAGTACTAATGGAATCCGACGGAAGCCTTCGAATGCCAGTAACGATGGAAACGAGGTAAGATCGCGCGATTGCTCGATTCCACGATTCCACCATTCCACGAGCTTCAAAGAATCATTGACAGATCCATTAGGGACACTTGGTTCAATCGCAAGGCTGAAAAAAAAAATGTTTCAATAGCTATTGGATCCCAAGGGCACATGGGTGTGTATGAAGCGCCAACTAGCGACTTTTTTCACTATTTTTGGAACATGTTGAAAGACGTACAATATCGGCAAATCAATTTGCTTTCTTCTTTTGGTACAAAGCTGTGGATGGAAATTGGAGCCATCGATCAATCAAGAAAATAATTCCTTCTGCAAACCTCCCAACATTGCTCTAAAAAGCCATTCGAAGGCAATAAACAGACCGCAGGTTGACAAAACCAAGCACAATTCGTTCAATTGCAACCTAACAAAATATTGACATTTTAACTACGCTTAAAAATTCGTGTTGATAAAAAGTTTGGAAAAAGTAAAATAGAGAGTAGATGTACATCTAGAACCAACTTTCCAAAGATCAACCTCCCATGGGAGTGTCTGGAAACCAACAAATGTATATGGAGTGATGGAGGCTTATGATTAGCTTAGAGTAAAGGCCAGTAAGAGGTTGATAAGCTCGCTCGAATCCATTCCCAAGGATCTGTCTCTATTTACTTGAGGTACGCTTTACTTCAAAGTCTGACTGACCATGCTAGGTCGAATTGCCGCATAATGCAAAGCTGGGTTTCAAGCCAGAAGTCACCCAATTGAGCGAGTCTTCGAGGTAATTTCAAGACGACATTCGGGTAATGGTTTCTTGGCTAGGAACTCCCAAGAGAGCCTCTGCTTTGTCGACGTAAATGTGGAAGCCAAAGCACACAAAGCGACAACTGGTGGCCATCGACAACAATTAAAACGGCTTTGCCGATATCGCGCGACAACATTAAAACAAACCGATGTCGATGTGATTGTGTCTCATATACGAAATCGAGTTGAATCGTCACTTCTCAAATCAACGATGCCATAAAAAGATATTTAAAATCTCAACAGATTCAAGCGAGACATGCAAATCAAATTTCAAATTAGGTGCAGCTCTCGCTTAACAGTCGCAAAGACTCAATTCTGCATTACGAGGCCAACTTGTGGGGTTTTGATCAACACCTGACAACCATTGTAATTCAAAACAATTATCGGTTTATCCAGTCTCTCCAACTCGTTACCTACTTCTGTGGCAGAATCGGGTCCTTTCTTGCTAAACTTCACATGCTGGATTGCCAAGCCCATTTGCTTGCATATATTCAAGACGCAGCGACAAGGCTTAAAGAAAGAATGCTAAATGCGCCCGTCTTTGTGGAAATCCAGACATCTTGAATAAGTCGACAAAAAGTTGAGCACTTGTGCAATGTCATCTATGACATATCTGATTAATCTTGACAAGTTAAGGTTTATACATCAGCCTTCTGCTAATGTACATTTAAAATAACTATTGTCCTTTACGACCGCTAGAGGCACTGATGTACGGTATTCTTCTGCATTTGTTGCATTGATGAGAGTTTGCGGTCGAATCTATAAACCACTGGAATATGGGGTGGCGTTGTTAAATTCGAGAATCATCATTTCTGATTCTGTTCAACGTACTGATTTTTACTTGAAATGAGACTTGCCCTTGGTAGCTATGACTACATATGTCAAATTTCAGCTCCGTCGAACGACTAGATTAAAATCTATGCCCTATCGAAGCACACACTACCCAACTCGGCACAGAATGGATGAGCTTAGTCCTCTTGTGGTTATTGTTTTCCAGAAGAGGGCAAACTCATTCATTCTGAGCACTGTACAATCATGCTTTGAGAGGGCAAGACTCTGGAACTTGTCGCTCCGCTGAGCTGAAATTTAAGAAAAAAACGTAGTCATAGCAACCTAGAGCAAGTCTCTTTGAATAAAGGACACAATACCATCACTAGAATCAAAAAGATCCATTTTCGACCTTAGCATCCCCTCCATGTACTAGTGGTTCATGCCCCATCTTGGATGACCGAAGTAGGCAACTGAAAATGGCCACAGCTCCCTAGATGGTTGTAATGCTCCCACGATCTTGTGGGGACCAATTCCTTCCTATCCATTAGGCTTGGCAATTTGTCGCCATTATGAACTTGAGGTAAATGAGTTGTTGGACGCTCCGTACGACCAAGTCCAGTATGTACGAGAACGTGGACGGAAATCCAACCCGTTATGCCAAGTGCACAGATTTTTGTAGCACTTCAGGAGAGGCAATCCCATTGGCGTTCGAAGGGATTTTCCGATGGAGCAAGAAGCTCCCAGAACTTACAACTTTGTTGGTGTGTGAAATCGGTTGCCGTTTCTTGCTGCTTTTGTTTTGCGGACCGGAGCTTTGATGAAAAGAAGCGCCTGAGCTCTTGAAAGTCAAAGAAAAACTCCCTCTCACGAGACGAGCGGATTGAAGCAAGAGAGATTGATCCTCGTAGTCGATTCATTATTTGTCTTCCATGTTGTGACTCGACTCGTCATTTAAACAATACCTAAAATTTATACTTCACTCGAGTTCGATTTATCCAAGCCAAATCGTGATTGAGACGAATTCCGGCTAAAACGTCCAAGAAGATCGATATGCCATATTGTACTAGGGCAGTGGGTAGTACTCAATCAATACTATTGGATGACAAGTGTCGTAGTTACGAGATTGGATTCGGATATGCTGGAAATTGTCCATTTACAATACACCCTTGGGGCCAGGGACACGTTTATTCCCCACGTTACTGGACGGACGGGTCTTTTCTGTTGGTCAGGGTTTTCCCCGTTTTTTTCCAATCTACACCTCCTTTTCTTCCAGTCTATTCATGTTCCTAGTAATGTTCTCTGCATGCACCCTATTCGTTACACAAGGACTTTGTTTGTGTGGAAGTCGGGAAGAATCCCAAGATGAAGATTTTTTTCTTCTCTCCTTTCACCTGAGGGAGTTTCTCATGTTGGAACAGCCAACCAGCCTGAGGGCGTTACATTTTAGCTATTTCGTGGAATGGAGTTGAACGGCGTTGTATGCAGTTGATGTGCCAAAAAGGTGGTGGGGGGTTTAAAGATGCTAGCAGATGTTTGCCATGTTGTCGTAACTACACTTAAAAACGGATACTGGAACAAGTTAGTGGACTCGATGTAGTGACCAGCGTCTTGAGTGTTAAGTCGCTATGCAATAAGTGCCGGTCTCTAGCATATTTATCTTATTAGAAACCTTGCTATAGTTGTCAAGGACCAGTATGACTAAGCTGAGGAGCTAGCAAACCTTTGTTATTGTAGGAAAACTACAAGAAAGAGGAAGTCATTAGTACGGGAAAAGGGGAATTGGAACACTGGCTCGAGTAAAGAACAAACTGCTGCTTCTTTCGTCTCAAGGTCTCATCGATCCTCCCAATTCATTGAGACCTTACCATAAATACTATTGAGAAGGGTATCACATGCCTTAGAGCTCTAGGCTTAATGATGACTTGGTATATTTTGTATGTGATAGAATGAATCTAGGTTCCTTTTGAAGCAATGCTCCAAAATGTATTAAGTGAGTACGCTTATTTAAAGAGTCTTGGAGGAACGAAGATGACACATCAAGCTCGTCTGAAAACATTCAGCATTATCAAATTTGTTTCGTGGCTTCTACTTTTTTATCTCTGTGTTTTTGGTTCATACTTCTATTTTTAACATTGTAGTTAAAAAGGCTGTTCAAATTGAGCCGCATTATGGCATCTTGCTCTTCTGTGAGTACGTCAGTAAAAAAACATGGCTTTCAATCTGTCTTGGTCAGGCTTGAGGAAATGCATTAGAATTTCAGGTTGAGGTTCATTCCCAATCCGGCTTGAGATCCTTTGAAAGCATTTGAGATTGATTGTGCAATCATTCAGAGCAATGGACAATTGCCAAAAGTATTGACCTCGCACAACACCACAACGTAACTTTCGGACGAAAATCAATCAGTTAGCAATGCTGATATATTTTAAGAACCATGTCATTGCGTTGAATGGCATATGCAAATGCTCGATCCAAATACGTTTAGCTCAAACGGAGATTGAGAATTCTCGCACTGGTTTTAGATGCATTTGATGACGTTTTAGGAGAGAAGGCATCCAATCAACCCAAATTTGGTCCTTGGGCAGGGTTGCTAAAAGCTTTGGCGCTTTCCTATTTACCATCCGTCTAACATCAGAAGCCAATTGATTTCTTCGAATCCATGAAACCAAACAAAATTCCTCTTGAACTATGTTACGTTGTAATTCAACCGGATGAAAGACTAAGCGAATCCACTGATTCGACTTTTTGAGCAGTGCGAGTATTATCTAGCCGTCCCTTGCTCTTCACAACGTCAAATGTGAAATAAGAAATAGAAAAGAAGGACAGATTCGTGGCGACTCTTGAGACAAGGCGATCTCATATCTGCTCCATTGGGAAATAAGGAACACATCTGAAGCTTGGTGTTCCCAATTTCCGAATAGAAACGAAAACGTAGTAGGAGGGATGCCATAGTACGATGCTTTGGTCACATTTTTTCGAGTGGTTTTGCCATTTTCCAATAGTTCAAGTCTGAGTGTAGCACTGTAGTCAAAATAAGGCCGTAGTGCGTATGGTTATCTCGATGTTTTTTGACTTGTGGCTCTGGCTTCAATTGCTTCCTGCTCGGAAGTGCCGTCAGGCCTTTTGCTGGAAGCGTCGAAAAAGTATTGGTTTGGACGAGAAATGCGTGTTTTTATACTCTCATTTTCAACGTGGAAACCTTTGAAACTGGTCACTCAAACGTGCTCGACTCGATCGAATAGTGATCCGTCGAGATTAGCTTTAGTCCGCTCGTTTTCCCATGGTTCTTGACTGAGTGGGTATGTTGGCTGATAACTCGCTCAATACTCACTCCACTATCTGTGGGTCACGTCTGTTGTCTTACGATAAAGTTGGATGAAACTGAAAGAAAAGCTCTCCCTAAGGATCGTCGTCGTTCAACCATGTGGGAAAGAAGGTCTGAAAGTGATAGGCTGTCCCATTTCGAGCCTTTGTCTTCGTTTCAAATCTCGAATGGGATCTGTTCGTTGATTTTTGTCAGATGCTAGACGAAGATGAGTGAAGATTACGTTCGCCTTTTTGGCTTGACTTTCGCACGATTTGCTCAACTAATAACGTTTTCGGCACCGTATGATCAATACAAACAATGAATGAGCACTCGAATCGGAGGAGTTGATTGGATCTCAGGCAAGTCTAGATTGGAACATGGAACATTTGTCCACACTAGCCTGATAATATGGCCCTGTCACACGGAGGGAAGAAGATGCTTACTCAGACAATCCTGAGGAAGTTTTAAAGATTTATTCTTCCTCACAATGTCACCCCCAACAATCGATTGTAAAAAAGTAAAGCAATCTCGAAAATGGAATTTCCTTTGGCTGAGCTTGTAGGCGTCCACCATGACGACAAAAATCTGGTGTTTGGCCTTTGGCAATCTGTTGAGTAGTAGATATGCTGTGGTGGTTGGTGGTTGGCACCGTTTTCTCAAGGGGGAAGTTGGAACAGATAAATGTTGGTGAGGTTTTGAATTTCCTTGACGTGTCGTCCTCTTAACTTTGTGAATGGTCCTCGTTGGACAGAGATAGATGTGGACACACAGTCACTCAGTCGAGAGACCCTTACTTGCCCATGTTCCAAGCCCATTACTTCAAATGGCTTGCAGATAAGACTGCATTATGATGCCGAACAGAGACTCTATAGAGTTTTTGAAGTAGCTCAAGAATAAACTGTGGAATGAACACTAGAGATACGCGTCAAGTTGCAAATGAAGAAGAGAAAAAAATGCAAAACCAGAGGGGTTTGATTTTTTATTTGTAAACCATTTCTAAGCTTTGACATTCTATTGATTTTTTGCCTCATTTTGAAATACTAAACCCGAATTACTAAGGAAATGAGAAATAGATTATGAACTCTCTCAACTGTGAAGCTTTAGAGGCAGGTAAATAATTCTGACATTGTAACCTTTATCTTGGTCATGAAAAGACAAGCATTGGGATGACGAAATGCTCTTTCCTTCGCGTCAAATAATCGAGCCTCTTATTTTTGCTTACTGTTATCTGGTATTTTGGGGGCAGTTTTTTGCTCCTTAAGGATATGTCAATTCGTGAGATAAAATGAAAGCAAGTTTAGCAAAAAATGAAGGATTGAAAAATAATCGCCATTGACTCGCTTTATGTTATGTATATCTTCTTAAAACTGGATGTGTACAACGCAGGAACCTGGAGGAGCTGTTTGCCATTTTGAAGGGAAGCAAATCAAAATCTACCACCACTAGTTGAACCCACAAGAGCAAAAAAATGTCGCAAGAAAATAATTCCGCGCATCCCTATTGTTATTGCTCTCCATTCTAGTTCCATTCAGGATTGGGAAGTCTGTCCAGAGTCCTATTACCATCAAAATGGAACTTTGTAGATCCTTTTCCCGAATCATAGCTCGTTTGAGTAGCGTGGAAGAAGACCAACTTTTGTTTCAAAGTTGTTTTTCGTCAGAGGGAGAGAGAGAGAGAGAGTGAGGTTTGTCAGGACTGAAAACTAATCAAATCCATCGCTATCGAACTCATTCTGGTTTCAGCTCTCATATTCAATCTCGAGACTGACTCAGTCCTATGAAAAGGTTGGCGTGTTGATCCTAATGAGTTAGTTTGGTGATGGTTGGATCCAAGACCTCTAAAAGCATGGACAAGACCATGTCAGAGCCATGTTATGAGAACATTTTGAACATTGAAAGAAAATCCTAAAAATAAATTCAAAAAGATATCTTCATCAATTCCATTGATTATGATTTACCCTGAAGTGTGTCTTGGAGTTCAATTTATGCAAACCTAGTGACTCTCATCACTTGCTGCTTTTATGAGCTCCACATCTCATTTGTCTTTCAATTGTCAAAAAAAGCTACTAAAATATCAAGATACCGATATGATCCATACTTCAAGACGTTCTTGTTTTCATGAGTTCCACATCTTACTTCTCTTTCAATTGTCAAAAAAGTAACTAAAATATAAAAATACCAATGTGATCCATACTTGAAGACGTTCTTGTTTTGATCCGAACGACAAGCAAAATTGCCAAGCCTTCAGATGACCTTGTTTGGGATCTTTCTGTCAAGCTTTCAAAGAACTCTCTCAGCCAAGCCTCCTAAAGACACCGTAGCATTTGACAGAAATCAACCTCGCTCTTGGACAGATATCAGGCTAGCCCCTTAGCCACTTGTCAAAGTCAATCAGTCAAAAGAAACACGTCATTAGAAGCCCTCTCCTCTGTCTTACAGGTGGTCCAATATCCGCCCCCTCCACCCGTGGCCACAGGTCCTGGACTGGATCGGCCGTTGTTCACGCCTAGTCCGGATTACGGTGAGATTGGGTATTCGAGGGCCCGGAAGTACTACCATGACCAAATGGAGGACTCGAAGATTTATCAATCACCCACCATAGCCAACAATCGCACCTACGGGTAAGAAATCAAAATGAGACTTTTCATTTGTAGACGTTTAGTGGGGGATTTGGACCAAATGTGGAAAGAGTTTTAGACAAGATCCGAGATGAATGTAGGGGTTTATGTCTCCAGAGATTAACGAATTGACTCAGACTTGGTGTCTAAAATGAGACGTAAAAAAGACTTCACGTGGTGATAGTTAGAATAAGACGTTTATTCAAGTCGTCGCTCCAAAAAGCAAAGCATTACAATTGAATTTTTCTTCTTTCGAAGCATTACCGAAACATGCCAAGTATACAAGTTCATCAAGCCAACTCGTCTAAACTTCCGGTGTTTCAGACCCAGTTTTGGGTTGAAAATGGGCCAGGTTCCTCCATTCAAGTCATATTAGCTTTTAAGTTTGATTAATGGGTTTTCTCGCACTTGGGCTTTGATGAGTGCTTGCTTGCCTCCATGAAGTAGAGCTTCTCACACGCACACATGAGTTCATTATCCACGCATTCATCGTGCGAGTGCGTGTTGTGTTGTGATCGAAGTGTCTGAATAGAAGTAATAGCAAAAAAGAACTTATTTGGAGATACATGATGGGTTCAATACTATTCCCACAAAATACGCTCGCGTGCGTCCAACCATATATGTATAGTAAACAGAAAGAGAGAGTGTAGCACGGTGTGAGGAACAGTATTAAATTTGACTATTCCATTTTGTTCCAAGTCTCCCTTTCCATTTGGGTTTCGGCCTTTCCTTTGGCTGGATGTCGAGGGGAAGAGCCGAGATGAGCCTTCCGGATAAATTTAGATTTATGGCTCAGTATATCTGAATGTGTGTGTGTGTATTTGCATTCCAGTCTAACGGAGGACCCTGCTCGACGGAAAGATTCCATTGACCGGGTTTTGGATGGGTCCCTAACGCCGTCCCTGGTCAGAGCAAACATGGATCCACTCGGTTCGGCGACCAGGCATAACAGTAGCAACAACCATTCCGGAACAACTAATAATTTATATGATTCTGGCCCTCCCAGGTAATGGCTTGAATCCTTCTTTCTGGGCTCTGCATAGTTATTCGATTTCGTATTCTGTCGGCATTCGTCCCTTCCCAGTAGATATCAAGAGAGAGAGGAGGCCTTGCTTGATTTGTTAAGCACGTGGGGTTAAGTTCAAAGTTCTGCCGGGGACAGACACCCTCAGGCAGAAACTGCACACTACGTAGTACACATTGCACGATGACTTACGCGACACTCTTTGAGAAACCAGAAATGGGGAGGGTTGAGCTCACGTCACCTTTTACTGTACGTGGAGAAAGTGAGAGACGTGTGATGCCTTTGCTAGTTTCCTCGCTGTACAAATGTCTGCCGACATATTCACGATGAAGTTTTTTTTCAAAGAATGGCCTTTGTTGATAATGCCTGGTATATCTAGAGAGAGTTCGTCTGCGTACCTCAAGAAAGTTGTTTGGTAGAACTAGGAACGTTTAGAATTTTGAACGAGAGCGGGCGAAATAGAAATTGTTTGTCAGGATCAGAACACGCGCTTTTTATGGCTTGAGCATCAGGAAATCCTAAAGTTTTCACCCAATTCTCTAGCTTTTGATTGGTAAACAGTTTTGAGTACAGTGGATTTGACTCTTTTCTTGCCAGATATATATGGCTTCCTGGCCTGCCTTGTGTACTTCAATGAAATGCTCATAATTAGAGGGCGGATTTGAAAATTTTTGACGTAGAAAATATGTTTTCATATAAATTGATGTTGAGAAAAACTTCTTTCTCGACTATTTATTAAAATTCCACTTTTATCCTCACTTTTGACATAGAAAAGCACTTTTTCACTAACATAACATAGCCGCTATTATATATATTCAAGGAAATCTGATTGAGCCTGTTGCTTCTGCTATATCTTAAAAATTTCGGGTAGATAATACGAAGATGACTAAACCATCTATATTATCATCTCTACAATGCAAGCTCCAACACAATTGGACAAAATAATTTGACTGAAGCCTGGATTACAAATTAAAACATGTAAACGTGCCTAGAACATTTTTAAATCATGCTCTTCAGAGCTGAAAATATAATTAAATGACATTTAAAGTGTGATTGTAATGGAATTAATTTAAAAAATAATTGTAGCTCCACTACAAAAAAAGGAATTTTAATCAAATACATTTTCACCCGATAAAATTACGATCAGTTGCATTTAGAAACTCCTGAGTAAACCTTGCATTAATGTCTCAAAGGAAAAAAGATGCAAAAGTCAGGAAAATTTTCTAGGTTGAAAGCTGTTAAGGAAGCCCCTAAAAAGGGACAATTGGTCAAAAGATCCATGACTACCACCAAACAAAGGATTCCGTACCACAATCGCTCGTTTCGAAATTCGCCAAAAACTCTCTCCCCCAAATTCTGCGCATTAACCCATCCATGGATGGCAAGAAGCAAAATATATTTCTAATATTTGAAATAGAGGGGGGAGGGGAGTGACCTTTTCTTTGATCTTGATGACATTACTTGTTCAAAGTTCCGGTGTAATTGTCTGCATGTCTCAATGTTTTAGCCAAAAAACGAAACGAAGCTTAATGGCCAAACCTTTACGTCAAAACATGGAAGCAATATCTTTTTTTTTAAAGGCCAACAGGTGCAGCGAATTGCACTCACCGTAGGTCTCCATCATGTCATGTGTCCTTGGAAGTGGCAGAATTACTGTAAATAGGACTTTCGTTTTATGTTTTGTTCTAAGCACGTATTGTACACACGCCAGTGCTATTTATATCCTTACGAATTCTTCAACCACTAGATATAGTGGAATCATGCCATTCCATTTGCAATAATCCTGAGTGTCCTTTCAAGGTGCCCTTACTCCTTACGTAGCGCCCAGTGTACTGGCCCTCCCTTGATCAACTATTTTTGCCCTTTTTAGAACGGCTCGATATGCCACGACCGCCGCGGCTGCGGGCCTACCCGCCAATCCTCATCAAACTGGCCATCGACGCTCTGCCTCGAATACTTCCATGCCCAATGCCATGTTTACCTCTGGTCTCCGAATGACCAGCCTCGATCCAGACGACCAGGATCTTTCTTGGGGCTCGACGTCCGGTGACTACGATTCTCGTCTTCCAATGATGCAATTGGGTGCTGCCGCCAACTTGTCAGGGGGCCCCTCCGCCCCAGGGAGCATTCATAGTGCGGCCCCCCCAACTCGACGGCTTTCTCGGCAAAACTCGTATGGTTCCTCGTGCGGCATCATGCCTTCGGAAATGGAACGCCCTCAAACCCTGGAGCTTCCCATGACTCCTCGCACCCCACTTCGCTCTTCCTTGAAGAAGACTGGTTATTCGTATCAAACCCCCGGGAGCACCTCATCTGGCCGAAACTGGTCCTCGGGGGGTGGGGGCGGTGGCGGAGGAGGATCATCCTCTGGCAATGGCACCCCCACCCAACCTACGCCCCCCGACTCATTGTCAGAAGAGACTTTTGCCAAGTCAGATTCAGGCTTCATCTCAACCAATCGGGTGCGCTTCAGTCCTTCTCCTTTTGAGAAAGGTGTGTATGTGACCGATTGGAGCCCCACCCACGCTGAACCCTCTGCTCAAGCACCACTCCCACTTCACGGATCCTCCCATCACGCCCCGCTGTCCCGCCACCATCGGCCTGGTGGCGGCGGCAGTAGTTCCAGTGGGACCGCGTCAGCTTCTGGGGGCGCCACTCATTACGTCACCGACACAGATCTCCATCGAGATTTCAACTTCTATTCCAAGTCATAGTTACTACTATCCCAGTATCAACCACAGATCTGAAACACCATGATATCGTGCCGCCTCAAAAGAAGTATGCCATAATTTATTTTCCGATTGTCAACCAACCACATGACAAAGTGAACGTTAATAAACTTAACCCAAGTCTCAATTCGGTTCGTTTTTGGCTCTGATCTCGTCTCTTGTTTCCCAAATCTCGCCCTTTAC
>NC_081446.1:14567250-14571768 GCF_007210705.1 Tigriopus californicus
TTTTACTTTTCAAAGTCAATGCAACTCTAACGATTGTGTTTATTTAACTGAGAAAATAGTTCTAAGAACTATAATCAATTTCTGAAGTGTCCTAAGATCGTGCACACATATTGCTTAAGTCCCTAAAGATGTGTTTTGATAATAAGGAGACCACAGTTAAAAATGGATCGTGGGTGGTACTAAAACGTTTTCAATATGCAATTTTGACCCACCTTCATTAAATATCACTAAATGGAAAATGTAGTTTCTCGGGAAGCGAACCACAATCAAGGAAATGAGGTCTCCAAAGTCCTGGCTTATATTCATGTTCAAAACTAATCGAGTATTCTTGTGCTAAAATAAGAAAACACACATCTCGGATGAGCAGCTTCCTTCTGCCAAAACTTGCCTGGGAAGCTCATTCTTCTTCCTTTTGTTTTGAATTTGACGGGATTCTGAGAGACACATCTCCGGGAGCGAAATTTATGTTGCAAGTTTGACCACGCCTTTGGTCAAGTGAGGGTCCCACCCATCACATTGACATTCTGATCGATCACACACTAAGCTCAACCTGAACCAAAACTTTGCCCAGGATGATGGCTTGGTTCATTGTATGTACAGTAGTTTTGTGAAACATTGCATCGCCTTGAATCTCAGGTCTTGGAGGTGAATGTACTTTGGAGGCCTGGGTTTAGAGGATTTCCTATTAACCCCGAAGCTCCTAGGTCGACATTTTCGTCACTATGCTTCTCATGCGAATCAGGTATTTAGCCTGAAGGACCTCAGTTAGGGTTCTCAACTCGAGCAAAAAAATAGGTACATAGGCAATTAAAGATCAAGAACGAGTCTTGAAGCAATCCTTTGTTCGAGTCCTAGAAAGGCAGGGTCACGTTTTGACACTCGGTTAGGCGATTTTCAAAGAGCTCACTCTGAAAATATGTGGAAAGAGGCAGAGAGAAGAAGAAAAATGTTGATATGTATGGATATGGAAAGCGAGGAACGCTGGGTTGTATTAGAGTGCATTTAGTCGACCCTCAGTGTTTAATTTGCTTCCCTCTAATATTCGTAGAGGGTATGTAGGCCTTATTGATCCGGTAGCATCTGTCAAGCCAGACTTGGACAAATTTTTAGATAGCGTTCCAGATCAACCCTATTATATTCAAGGACTAGCTCGCTCTGCTAACTGAAACTTGCGTCACCGGTGTTAGAACCGAGACATCTGGACAGAAGATTCTTGGCTTGTTCGCGTTGCCACATGGAATGACCAGTTATCTTAGCTCCCTATATAGTGGCTTTTTGGATTGTCTAGGATACCGTGAATTTTGATCCTGGGATCTGGGAACGGGTTGAAAAAAAGCGAAATATTAATTCATTAAACCCTTCGGCAGTGTATGGATCGAAATAGAATGCACTATCGAGCCTGCATGTTTTGAGATTGAATCTCGCCTTGTGCATGGGCACGGCTTAGTTCTTTAGAATATCATAAGTACCGCGCGTGATTCATTTGAAATGGGAAAGCCAATTGTCGAGCCCCAACAATTCTTGGTTTGCTAATGATCGGTTGTGTGCATGTGTCCAAAGGCAATGAAAACCCGACATTAATCATCAACAAAGGAACATGGAACATTATCAAGTGATCTACATTTTTCTGTCATAGGTGAAGCTTTTGTATCCATGGAATTTAGCTTGGTCAATGCAAGGACGACGTCACCACTGGACACCGTGGACAGAGACGATAGGGTGGAGAACTGTAACTTTTATCCAGATGAACTAAATTTATTCGTCAGTTTGACCTCAATCATGCATCTGTGTGAACAGTAGTGATGTGTTTCGAACCGGAATGTCAGCTTTTTAGCTTCAAGCACCTCGGTTAGGGCTCCCATCACGACCTATGGAGGGTACACAAGCAAAATCAAAACAGCTTAGCTGTGTGACAAAAGCGCAGTTTGCTTTTTTAGGTCTCAGAATCAGGGCTGCATTTAACCTAGTTCCTGATCTTTTCTGTACTCTCCTTCGTTTGAATTAGAAGCCCTGACAGAGGTTCTTTAAGCTGAATAGTTGATTTTCCGGATCGAAACCCGCCACTAATCAAAAACAACATTTTCTTGAAACTCAGTAGACGTGGGTACAAAATGACTGGCTTTGGACCACGTTAGTAAGATTTTACCAACGTGGAGCTGTTTCTTTCAATTTGTACCCTCCTTGGTCTGAGTTTTGAGTACTCATAACTTTTGATAGAGACGTTCGATTGAGATCAAAACTGACCAACGCCTCCTTCTGAGTGCACAACTAAGTTACTCTTGTGAAGGGAGATGCATTTGATTGATTGGGATTGGAATTAGCCATTTTCAGTTTCAGTTTGAATTGTCACCAATACCTTATTTTTTTCCGCATGTAAAGAGCCCACGTTCCTTATTCGTGTTATATAAAAGTGACCAAACTAGGAAGAATGGAACCTATGCACTCTTGAAAGGAAATACATCCGAACTGTAAAAATACTCATTTCATTGATAATTTTTTTTCAAGTTATCGTTGTTTTATTCGTATTTGACTCACTTATCCTAACACAATGTAACCGGCATTACTCTTAATGTATGCCCTGTCACGAGTGACTTTACAACAAATAAGCATTTTTCACCTTCTTGAGAGAATGAATGCTACTCTTTTAAACATAAAATTAATTAGAATTGGAAGTTCGAGGCGGTTCTTGGATGTTTTGTGAAGCCTGTCAGGATGTCTTGTTAATTGAACATCAATTTCAGGCCATTAAATGCCTGATGATCGATTACTTTTCGGGACTCTCGACAAACGAGTTATTGATGAACCATAAAACTTCGCAATGCTCGGTACAAATTTTTAGTAGAATTAAACACTACTCGGGCAATTATCAATTACTCAATACTTGGAACAAATTTCAAGTTGCAGGATTTTCTCTAACGAAAGACATTCCAGATCGCTTCTCCTGATCATGAGGACTTTCTTCGTCGTCTCTAATTCTAGTTTGGCTCTCAGTCATGGTTTCCATAGAATTTCTGGTCATTCTAGATCAGTGGCCCTTAAATGAAGGGTCCTAGTCCCATTATGAGGTAATAGAACTCGTACAATGGGGCACTGACAGCCTCATAGGATGTGAAAATAAAAGTTCCTGGCACAGAGAATTTCATACAAGGGTGGCATCATATAAAATACCAAGGGGAGTTAGAACATGTAACAATTGTCCTTGTCCTTCCATACTTAACCCCACCTGTGGGTGAAATACAATCCAAAGATAAAATTGTAAGCCTGATATAACGGGCTTGGAAAAGGTGACCAACGAGTCACTCCATCAAAATCGATTTCAAACGAACTCTGAACCACAAACCCAAAAGAGAGAACTCTATCCCGAATTTTGCCCAACGAGTAGCCTCGAGGATATCAATTAGTCGGTTAAACCAAAGGAGGGTTACGTCCCGGTGTCAAGCCTCTCAGACAGAGTTTCTTATTTCCAGACCAGATTTCGTTTCCTTGAAAAACAAGGAAAGAACATCAGTCCTCGGAAGTCTGGGGAATATCGAAAATTGCAGTATATCATAACTATAGCTATAAAAAAGTCGAAACGCTTTTTTAACACTTTTTCCGACTTTTTAAGGTATATTTGACTATAGGGGATCCATTCAACTTTTCCCAGCCTTTTTGTCGTTTTCACATATTTCGTCAATTTTTCTATTTTTGTTCTATCTATCCTGCTTCCTTCATCGCTACAAGAGCAAACAAAACGCAAAAAAATGGCAAACGTCGAGATCACGTTGTAATGTTTGAAACCAGGGTGAGCTAGGGCATACTCCATGGCTAGGGAGTTATCCCAACAAAGCTCAAAGCTGCACGGCGTAGAACTGTAGTTACGGGTCAAACAAAATGCTTTGTAAAGGTACTTAGCCATGTCTCGCTCTCCTTTTCTGATGTATTGAAGCCTTCTCTCCAAGACCACTTGAACCTGATACTATTGATGGAAAGCTTCAAAGCATTAATAACTTCCAAGAAATTTGTTAACAGTTTCTTCAGGTTGACCAGATTGAGGGGAAACCGTTCGATTTTAGAACTTTTAGGAGAGCAATTTCCAAATTAGCGATAGATATGTCGATTTACATGAAACAAAAGGCACATAAAAGACTGGTTTGAATGTTTTGCGCATAATTTTAAACCAAAAGCATTTTATTTTAGAAAATATTGGCTTTTTCCAGTCAAGAACCATCTCGACCAAATCAAACTCATTGCATCCAACCTAAATTGCAATTCAACCAACACAAAGCTTAATATAACCACGAGTCCACTTTGCAATATGGGTGTGCCATATTATCATCTACATATCAAGTAGAACTTATTTGTAAAAAGTCATAAAATCAAAGTTAGAAGGCATATATCAAACAATTACACTTTTCAAATACACCCCTTTGCCAACCACACAGGGTTTGAGTTTAAGGACAAAGCTGATAAAAATCTTCTTTATGAACCCATTGTACATGGTGGCCTCACAAAGTGAAACTTTGAGCTTACCTGCAT
>NC_081446.1:14571804-14572333 GCF_007210705.1 Tigriopus californicus
AAACTTTGAGCTTACCTTCATTGCCTTGGTCTACACATGCCCCCAGATACTGTAATCCAGGGGATTCAGGTTGGGGCTTTTTTTTTGCCAAACCAATTTTGACCAAAATCATCTAGCGCCTAACCCTCTGCTGTACCGTACATCCGCCGGGTGCTTCAGGTCGGGCAGAGGAGGAGGGGATGGCGGCTTTGTGACCCTCATGGCCTACCAAGGCCAACCATGTATCGGTTTCCGGCCACCTGCCAGGGCTTCTGGCAACGCTAGTCAGAAGCTTGGGGGAGTACTGTAACAACTCTGTCTTGCTTGCCCCACATCGCTTCCTCCCACTTGTTCTAGGCACTCTTATTTTATGTATATATATATATATATAGCTAGGAGCAGAGAATAATAAGCCATTCCATTAGTCAGCTACCATCTCTCTGACTCTTTTCTTGGTTGACCAACCTGGTCCGCCAAAGTCTCCCCTTTTTCAAGTTTGCCCACGACCCCTCTTCACAGTTTTCTGGCATGTGTAAGAGGCTGTATATCT